>NC_081420.1:86892795-87072068 GCF_949786415.1 Peromyscus eremicus
CCAGATCTCATTACAGATGGTTGTGAGCCACCATGTGGTTGCTGGGAATTGAACTCAGGACCTCTGGAAGAGCAGCCAGTGCTCTTAACCTCTGAGCCATCTCTCCAGCCCAAATCTTTAAAAAATAAAAAACAAACAAAAAACTGAGTTTTGGGTTAGTCCCTTTCCATCCTGTGCTCTTTCTGAGGTGTCTTCTTGGGGGGATGTGGGCTCCTGTATCTGGGTAGATGCTGGGCTGTGATCCCTAAGCTGTAGCTGGCCCGTGTCCTCACGGTGACATGTAGTCACGTTCACACAGGGTGCTTCTCGTGCTGCAGAACATTTCCCACACCTGCATGCTTTCAGTGTGGCGAGAACCATTAAAGTCAATCCTGATGCTCCTCAGAGAAATGCCCGCTTCCTCGTGCTGGAGGTGAGTGCAGCTCTGTCTTTGCCTAACTAGGGGTCTTACCTGGCTTGCCAAAGCATCAAAGATCTGGAAGTCTTTGCTGGGACACAGGAGGTGAAAGTGGACCCTGATAAGCCCCTGGAAGGTGTCCGGTTGCTGGCACTACAGGTAACTCCACGTTCCCAAGCTGCCCTCAGTCAGGAGGGCTCACTCCAGTGACGGCTGAGTGCGTGCAGTGTATCTAGGTAAAATGCTGTGACTGCAATTTTAATGTTTAATGTTCTAATTCCTTGAAACAAAAACTCAGTTATAAATATAATACTGTCTTAGGTGGTAGTGGCACACACCTTTAATCCCAGCACTTGGAAGGCAGCCTGGTCTACAAAGTGAGTTCCAAGACAACCAGCGCAACACAGAGAAACCCTGGCTTGAAAACCAAACAAACAAATGTATAGACTACTTCTCAAAGAAAAGAGAGCACCCCCAGCGTTGATTCAAACTACTTTATATCATCTCATTTAGTATGAGAAGAGAGCTTGGTGTGCATTTTTTTTTTTAAGATTTACTTATTTATTATGTATACAGTGTTCTGCCTGAATTTATGCTTTCAGGCCAGAAGAGGGCACTGGATCTCATTACAGATGGTTGTGAGACACCATATGGTTGCTGGGAATTGAACTCAGGACCTCTGGAAGAACAGTCAGTGCTCTTAACCGCTGAGCCATCTCTCCAGCCCTTGGTGTGCATTTTAATGCTCATAGCTCTTAATCAATTATAATAATGAAAGCAGATAAAGTGAATGCAGGCAGAGCCACAAAGGTATCACTGAATGACACAGTTAATGTAATGTGATGACTGACATAGCGTTGCTGAACCAAGTCTGCTGCTGCTTTTGGCACTGAGTGTCAGGCACAGGGGCTTTGGAAACCAGCCTGGGACGGCCAGATGCGGTGGAGTGATTTGCTGGTCCCCCATTGCTGTCACATTACGTGGCAGAAGCCTCAGCTATGCAGGACACCTTCTACACTGTGCACTAAGGAAGGTCATAAGGCCTTTGTGCTGAGAGGAACAGTGGTGTGGAACTCCTACTCTGGTGCTCTAAGCTGAGCAGGATCTGGCCCATGAGATTCAAGGAGGCTTCCTGGAGGCACAGAAGTGTCAGCCTCACTTCCCAGGCAGTGAGATGGTGTTTGAACTTGAGTGACACCCCACACAGCAGTGAGGACAGCAAGGAGCATCGGGAGCCATTGCTGATGGGAGGGGACACTGGGGATGGACACTGTACTGTCACCAGCAGTCCCCCAGTGGCCCAGGTGTGCTCAGGTTACTTAGTTGAGATTCCCTTCCTTCCTGGGGAAAACATGCATTTGCTGTGTAATTGATTGTCTTTTCCCTCTAAGAGCAAAAAGACCCTGCTGGTCCCAACACCACGACTGAGGACAGGGCTGTTTAATAAGATCACACCACCTCCTGGAGCCACTAAAGACATACTGAGGAAATGTGCCACCTCCCAGGTGAGTGCTAGAAGCCCCCTCCCTGGGGGACTGTCCTCATGAGTCAGCTTACTGTAAAATAGAACACCATAGAGTTTACACAAAGCCACGAGAGCAGTGTTAAAGTAGTCAGCAGTTCTGCCCATGCAGTAGATATTTGAATAGAAGGTTCCGCTAGTTAGAAGTGCTTGTTCAAGAGCTGGTGAGACCCAGCATCAGGCACTCTGGTGCCCTCTTGTGGTAGATTTGGTGCTGTGCACTTGGGCTTGCTCCCACCTGTTTAGATGCTGCAGTGGAGGGCAGGATGGGCCCTCTTTGCAGAGCAGGCTGGAAAGTGCCTGTCAGTTGTAACTGTTGACAGGAGCATGATTGCACGTCATCAGACACTTCACAGTCCAGCTAAACTGGAGTCTGTAAATTCATTGATGTGTTAGAGGACCAGGATTTGCATCTTACATTAAATAACATTTTATACTTTTTCTTTTGTTTGTTTTTTAAGAACCATAAACCACATGTCGTTTTACTTATCCCTTGTAAAGGGATTTTACCTTGAGGTTGAATGACTTTTTATTTTTTGATAACTTTTCTTATTGAAAAAAATAGAATTGGCTATGGCTTACAAAAATACAGTATGCTATAAAGATAAAATATGTGGCTGGGCAGTGGTGGTGCACGCCTTTAATCCCAGCACTCGGGAGGCAGAGGCAGGCCTGGTCTACAGAGCGAGATCCAGGAAAGGTGCAAAGCTACATAGAGAACTGTCTTGAAAAACCAAAAAAAAAAAAAAAAAGTGTGTGTAGAGGATCAAGATAGGGAGGGCTGGATTTGGTGGTACACATTTGGAATCAGCCTCCTGGGAAGCTGGGGTAGATGGGCTGCTGATTGATACCTGCCTTGGCGTTGTAGCAAGACTGCATTTCAAAATAAAGATTAAAATATATTGGGATGAGGTGGAATTCAGCTCACTAGAGCCCTTCCCCAGCATGTGTGAGGCCCCAGATTCCATCCCAGCACTGAAGGAAATAGAAAAAGAAAAAAAGATGAAAAGTAAGATAAAACCATAGTTCTGGTCAATCCCAAGCCCACAGCTCAGGATTCTCAGAGACAGGGCAGTGGTCAGTCCTGGACCCCAACTCAGGCAGTGAGAAACCTATTTTCATGGCCACTGAGAGGGACGGCACAAGACTCTAACAGGATGGATGCTTCAGGCATGCACTGTGATGTGCTCCAGGGAGACCCATCCTGGCTGTGCACTGATCCCAGAAGAGACTTTCCAGGTCTCTGACCTGCTACACAGGTGCAGTCCCTTCACACTTTGTATACAGGCCTCTGATCATCAGGATGAGTGGGTGTGCTTGGGGTACATATGCAGGAGCAAGAGTGCCTTGCATGAAGCTATGGCCACACAGGGGTACTGACCATGTCTAGCTTAAGGAGCATAACCTCCTGCGTCCTTGTTTTTAACCTCCATCCTGGTGTGCTTGTGCCATGAAGCTCCTGTGACGCAGCAGGGTCTGGCCTGGTTGTCTGTGGCTCCCACCTGATTCTACTTATGGTGCTCTTTTGGCATTAGTGTTCTGTGACTTTGTGTGGTTAGTTCCCTCTGGCCATCTTCCTGGGATAGGAGTTGTAGAAGGCACACCCTCAAATTGTTCCTGGAACTGGCTGTCCTAGGATACTGCCTCCTGTAGGGTAGTGCGGGAGTCACATCCACTCTGACTGCTCTGAGACCATGAGCTCAGCCTCCCATTTCCCTTTATAGGGTGTGCGGAACTTCAGTGTCCCTGTGAGCTTGGATTCCAGTGTCCTCGTGGATTTAATTGTGGTGGGATCTGTTGCTGTGTCTGAGAAAGGTAAGCTAGAGACAGGCTGTTCCGGTCGGTCGGTGTTCCTGAAACCTGCCCTGTGCAGTCTCCCCTTGACAGTCATTCAGCTCTGCATGCCTGACCCCAGCTACTGCACTGGTCACTTGTATAGTCCTGTTCTAGTCAGTCCAGAATCTCATGAGTACCGTAGAATAGTGAGTGAGTCTTGCACCTCAACTAATGCAATCTGGATAATCCTCACAGGCATTTACGGAGGCCTGTTTCCCTGGTGATGCTTGACTCTGTCAAGTTGACAGTTGACACTAACAGGAGGGCCTCCTGCCCGCCTTTTGACCTCCTCTCAGCTCACCCCGCTGCGTAGGCTGCACATACTGTCTGCTGCCCTTCTGTCCCATTGTCTTTGTCTTGTTCCTTCGCATGGCATTTCCGTCAGAGGAGCTCAGGCAGGCCTATCTTAGAGAGGCATCTTGGTGGTGTGCTTCCTCCTGGGGTGATGCTGTGATGGTACCCAGACTCCAGGTGAGGAGAACCCAGGTGCACTGGGAGCCAGAGACTGTTACTGCTTGCTGACTGCTGTGGTCCTTGTACTTCTGCCTGCATAGGCCTGTGACCACGCAGCCCCGCTGAGCCTGGCCTCCTCTTTGCATCTGGCTTCTCTTCCTAAGGCAGGCAGCTCTACACCTGCCCTTCAGAGTAGACCTGTCGTCTGTGTCTTCACACGCTGACCTTTCGTGGCTTGGTTTTGGATTTCAGAACTTGACTTTAGCTCTCCGTCCTTCCCCTTAGCCTCCCAGTGCTGATTGCAGCTGGGCCCAGCACCTGGCCGCTGTCACTGGGTCTTGCTGACAAGACCGGCCCACAAGTGCGAGCTTGACCCCCCTGTGGCCTCTGAGACTCCCCTACTCACTGTGAACCTTGATTGTTTGGCCCGTGGGTTCATGTTCCAGGGCTGCTTGTGGGTTGCTGTGGACAACAGGAACACTAGATCCCATCCTTTCCGCAGAAGCCTGACAGGGACCCACTTCTGCTGTGCCCCCGCCTTGTCTCTTAGGCTGGCGAATTGGGAAGGGAGAAGGCTATGCCGATCTTGAATATGCCATGATGGTGTCGATGGGAGCTGTCCACGAAGGGACACCGGTTGTCACCATTGTCCATGACTGCCAGGTATGTCCTGCAGATGTGTCGTTGGTACCCCTCACAGCCGCTCCAGGAGAGGAAGGGGTGAGAGAGACACCTATTTGTAGTAGGCTTTCTCAGACTGCCAGCCCCTAAATCATGACACAAAGACCTATTATTAGTTATGAGTGCTCAGCCTTAGCTTATGCTTGTCCCACTAGCTCTTATAACTTATTTTAACCTTTCTTTCATTCTGTATGTCCTGCGTTTCCTGCTTCTTCCGTGTCTGGCTGGCCGGCCCCAGGCATCTCCCTCTCTTTCTCCATTGTTCTCTCTTCTCTCTCCTCTTGAGCCTGGACCACTCCTCCTACTTGTTCTCTCTGCCCCATCTGTCCCTCTGCCTAGCTGTTGGCCGTTCACCCTTTTATTAGACTAATCAGGCGCCTTAGGCAGGCAAGGTGAAACAGCAACACATCTTTACATTGTTAAACAAATGTAACACATCTTTGCCTAGTTAAAGTACTTTGCCACAGCATATACAAATGTAACACATATTTACATGGTTAAAGTAATGTTCCACAATACTTATTCTTGCATCATGCTGTGAGAGGTATTGATTGATGAGGCACTGAAGATCGTCTCTCCAGTTGCTTAGTCCCTTCAGGGCCCTGCTGTAACCTGACTAGTCACTGCCTTACCCTGTCCAGGTCGTTGACATCCCTGAGACTCTTCTGGAGGACCATGATCTCACCGTCGACTACATCATCACTCCTACCAGGGTCATTGCTACAGGCTGCACACGCCCAAAGCCAACAGGGATCATCTGGTCCAAGGTGAGTCATTACTGTGGCTGGCATGGCCTACTCTAGTGGCTCTCATGGTAGTGTTTTCCTCTGTGTGTGTGTGTGTGTGTGTGTGTGTGTGTGTGTGTGTGTGTGTACACGTACGTGTGCACATTTGTGTTCATGTGTGCATGTGTGGAGGCCAGAAGTCAGCCTTGGATATCATTCCTCAGCCCTGGAGATTTTTATTTTTTTCTTGGTTTTGCAGTTCTGTGGGGTTGGACTTACAGCCTTGTGCTGCTGGGTAAGCACCCTGCTCCTGAGCTACCTCCCAGTCCTTTGCTGATTATTATTTTGGAGGCAGGGTTCACTGCCTAGGCCTCTCAAGTAGCGAGGAGTACAAGCCTACACTGCCAACCCCCCCAAGGGATTTGCAGACTTCTAGGTGATTGACACATGAAAATCAAATCTGAGTTATAATTTTTGGAGGATGGAATGGTTAGTTTTAGAACATAAAAATGTTGTTTTCTGTTTAATTAACAAGTAGAATTTTCATTTCATGCAGCACATTGACAAAGCATAATGACAGTTCCTAATTGCCAGCTAGGAAAAACAGAATGCCCTGTCAACCTAGGTAGCAGTGCCAATCCTGTTCTGCTAGCCCAAATGTAAGCAGCTAGAAAATGGCAGTGCCAGTGTGCTTGGGACTTGTGGAGAAGTGACCCACCCCATGCTGGGTGTCATCACTCCCTACTCAAAACAGGCTGTTCCAGAAAGGAGTGACACTTAGCTCCATGGTAGCCTGAGCATCAGGAGATGCCATCATTGTGGCTCCTGTGCTGCTCGGCTTCATAGGAAAGCAACCCCAGAGCCTGAGTGCTGATGTGGTGTGTGCACTGTAAAGACCCTGCCTTGAGCTGGGTGGTGGTGCACGCCTTAAATCCCAGCACTCGGGAGGCAGAAGCAGGTGGATCTCTGTGAGTTCGAGGCCAGCCTGGTCTCCAGGGTGAGTTCCTGGATAGCCAGAGCTATATAGTGAGAATCCCACCCCACCCCACCCCACCCCCCAAAAAAAAACCCAAAACAGCAGCAACAACTACAAAAGCAAACAAAACAAGCAAACAAACAAAAAAACAAGAAATCCTGCCATGGAGCCGCAGCTGTTCTCTCAGTTCAGTAACTGCTTGTTTACCAATTGTGCCCCCAAAATTTAAAGAAGAGATTGTCTCTGATGGATGAGACGTGTCAGAAAGGACTGAACAAGTCTGCTTCCTGACCCATTGCAGGCTCTGCTGTCAGGCTGATCTGCCAGCTCAGGCCAGGCAGCCCACTGGCAACCTGGCTGCGATGGTCCCCATGCTTCCAGCCGTGTCTGTGCACGCGGATCAGGCCCCCCCGCTCATCCTCCAAGGCACACTGTGCCCACATCATGCTGACCTGCTTTCCATTGCCTCTGCAGGTGGTTGGGATGTTGGTGCCTGTGCAAAAGCCCCAGGCTGACACTGAGCTCAACAAGCTGTTCATTTAGCAACTTGGTGCCCCCCTGCTAGAGAGTCCTATATGAGTCATACTCAGTGTCGTACCTGCCTGACTGTGTGTATGCCAAGGCCTCAGTTCGACCCAAGAGATGCTCCTGGGCATGTAAAGGACCCCGTCCCAGCTGCAGGTACCATAGGAGCCCTCACTCTCCTGGAGGTAGGCAGGGATTGCCCTCTGTGGCCCGTGTTAATACCACTGACGGCAGGAGTCTCTTCTGAGTGAATGGCCCACAAAGGAACCCCAGCATTTTCCTCCAGGAAGATAGAGGCCCAGTCCGCCCTCACTGTGGCACATGAAGGGACAACCTGGGCAGCTTCAGGATGTCAGGATTTCATTTAGGCTGCTGTGGGGTCAGAGCTACAGGCTGGTGACTTTCTGTTAAGGAATGGAATCTAGGCCTGGCCTGGTATTGCAGGCTTATCATCCAGACACTCTGGATGCTGAGGCAGGAGGATGGCAAATTTGACATCCAGACAAGCCTAGACAATATGATGAAGGCTTGTCTCAAAGAGAAATGGCTGGGATGTGGCACAGTGGTAGAATGCTTGTCTAGCCTATGAGGGGCCCTGTGCTTCACCCCAGCATCACAGAAATGAATAAAAGGAAACATGCAGTGGAGTCTTACCTCCCCAAAGACTGCGCTGGGCCCTTCAGCATCCTTTCATCCACATGGTGTGCTACGTTGCCCGAATTCCTCCTGAGTGTGTGGGTGTGGCCTTGGTGTGACTACTCCCTGGATACCCCAAGACCAACTGAGGTCACTGTCTTTTTCAGGTCAGTGGTGAGATGCTTACGAAAATCCCAGTACTCAGGAGCCTCCGTGAGCGAGAGAAGCGGGCCGGGAAGGATGTCGCTCTTCAAGCTGAGCCTGACAGCCAGTGCCCAGCTCCAAGCACTATCAGGAGACCCCGGGATATACCACAGTCACACGCAGGTGCCCTAGGAAGGTCCCACAGCCCCCTGCAGGGGGTGGACACCCAACTAGCTGCCACTGTGCGTGTGGAAAACCTGCCCTACGATGCTCGTGTACGTGAGCTGAAGAGAGCACTCCAGGAGCTGGGGGCAGTGCCCCTGAGGCTTACCTGGCAGGGGCCCCAGCATAGGGCCATTCTACACTATGCAGACTCAGCTGCTGCCCAGCAGGCTGCCTCCCGCCTTCAGGGCCTACATCTAGGTGCCAACACCTTGAGGGTGGCACTGGGGCAGCAGAGGGATACGTGACCTGGTGAGCAGCCTTCAGCAGAAGAGCCATGCCCTCTCTGTTGTTGGGATATCTCTGGCATGTGACAATTTGCCACTGATGGTAGCCTGCTGCTCTGTGAGGCCTATGCTGTCTTCCTGGGAAGAGCCAAACTTTCCTGATGGGTAGGGATGTGTAGCAAGCAACACAGCCCAACTCTCAGGATCCTGCGAGCTCTTACTCATTCTGACCCATTCCAGTTCCGGTTGTGAAGTCCATGTGACGCTCTCTGGGTGCAGAAGGTTTAGGGACTGAGCAGCAGGGACAAGGGGTAGAGAATGGAGACCTGATTTAGGATAGGAGAGAAAGTAACAGGCCCGCAGAGAAGAGGCCAGGGCAAGGATCGAGGGCAGGCAGCAGAGCCAGAAGGCTGTCCTTGTGATCACTGCAGACCCCCAGTCCAGCAGAACAGGAGAGGGGAGCACGGACATACCACAGTGTGCACTTGTGTGGTCATGTCTACCCAGGCTGTACAGCTGTAAGTCAACAGGCTTAGGGCTTCACTGTCCCTAGGGGAGGATGGGGAGGAGGAGGGGGAGCACTTGTGCCATGGATCCTAGGCAGAAGTCAAAATAAGCATTTACGTAGAGAGTTTGATTCATTCAAATGTACATGCCTGAGAAGTTTCTTATTTTTACCAATGAGTCTTCCACAATGTCCATTAACATTGTCCTCTGCCCCAGAAGGGCAGGCCTTGTTCCCATATTTTTTGTTTGTTTGTTGCTTTATTTATTTTTTTTTTCAAGACAGGGTTTCTCTGTGTAGCCCTGGCTGTCCTGGAACTCACTCTGTAGCCCAGGATGGCCTTGAACTCACAGAGATCCACCTGCCTCTGCCTCCCGAGTGTTGGGATTAAAGGCGTGAGCCACCACGACCCAGCCTTGTTCACATATTAAAGAAAAAAAAAAATCGGTGACACACGTCTCCTTGCAGGGACCCAGCCTTAGAAAACTGCTAGAGCCAGGCGATGATGGTGCACACCTTTAATCCCAGCACTCCGGAGGCAGAGACAGGTGAATTTCTATGAGTTCAAGTCCAGCCTGGTCTACAGAGCAAGTTCCAGGACAGGCCCCAAAGCTACAGAGAAACCCTGTCTCGAATAAACCAAGAGAGAACACTGTGCTAGTTCAGTAATCCCTTCCAAGTTGTCACAGGTGCTATGAGGAGTGGACATGGGAAGCAGGCCTCGAGCTGTGCTGGCCTCTGGCCTTGCACCTGCTGGCCTGGCCTTCCCTTCTCACTCCTCCCCAGCACAGCCACTGGCCATTCCATCCTCTCCCTGCTCTGCTTTCCCCAGGGTTCTGCCTGCATTTGGGTCCTCGACTGCCATTTGTGTCCCTTTTAGCATTGATGTTCCCCGTGGGACTGCGGCTGCAGGTTAGCAGCATGGAGCTGTCTTTACCCTCTTGCTGCAGACCAGCAGGGCATGAGCAACTCAGGAAATCCCATGTTATGTGAGCTGTCCATCAGAGCTGGGAAATGGGGAGATGACCCTTACCCAAAAATCAGCCAAGCCTGACTCCAGTCAAATGATCACTCAGGTCACCCAAATGGTATGGCCCTCTTGTTGCTTGGGGCCAGAATAATCCAGATGTGTTGACACATAATCTGAGCCACTTGTGTATTTGTGTAAAGTGGCATCAGCACTGAAGCCCGGGTGCCCTTGGTCTCAGCCCTGGTGGATGCTGCAGGGCGTACCCTGTCTCAGGATGCCTTCAAGTCTTGTTCCCCAGGTGGCTGGTGAGCCACAGGTGACCAAGTCATTGCTTCCTTTGTTGCTGTGATTGAATAGCACATAATAAAAAATGGACAGAAAGAACTCTTGTCGGGTGCTGAGGTGGCAAAGAGGCTGTGAGTGTTCTTGCATGATTCTGGGCCCCTCCATGGTACCCACCCACGTGGTACTTGGGCTGTTAGGAAGAAATTGGTCCTTTGGGCTGGATCTCACCCTGACCGTCTTAGGATTACTATTGCTGTGATGAAACACCATAGTCAAAATCAGCTTAGGAAGGAAAGGATTTATTTTGCTCAGAGTTCGATACAACAGTTGATCATCAAAAGCAGTGGAGGCAGGAACTGATGTGCAGGCTGAGGAGGGGTGCTGTTCCACATGGCTTACTCAGCCTGCTTACATAGAAAGCCCAGGACCACTAGCCCAGGGGTAGCACCACCCACCATGGTCTGGGTCCTATCACATTAGTCACTAAGAAAATGTTCTATAGGCTTGTCTGCCACCCAGTCTTCTGGAGGCATTTTCTCAATTGAGGTTCCCTCTTCTCAGATGACTCTGGCCTGTGTCAGGTTAACATAAAACTAGCCAATACACTGGCCTCTTCCTGTGTGTGCTTGCCTGTCCTGTATCCTGGCTGTTCTGATGAGAACAGAGCCTCAGCCTCCTGCCATGACTCGGACTGATACCTGAAGCTGAGCCAAACTCCTCTGGGCATCTTCATAGTGATGAGAAACTAGCTAATGCAGGAAGATGCAAGCCAATGGCTTTCCCAACATCCGTTATAACGAGGCTTTTAGAAATGTAGCAGCAGGGGCTAGGGGGATGCTCAGTTGTTAGGAGCCCTTTCTGCTCTTCCAGAAGACGAGTTCAGCTCCCACCACCCATGTCACAAAGCTCACAAGCACCCATAGCTTCAGCTGCTGATGTATGACACCCTCATCCGACCTCCATGGGTACTGAACACACAGTGCACACTCACAGGCACACACATTAACAGTGGTAAAACTCATAAGTAGTTGGGACTGGCTGATACGCAGCTCAGACTCCTGTAGGTGAGATGAGTTTTACAGGAAGTGGTTGCAGAGCCACAGAGAGATGCCTCAGTTCCATCATGTCCAGCAAGGTCCTAGCAGAAGCTCCTCAGGGAACTAAGCAGCAGGCAGATACTTGGGAATTGTCACCAGCAAGAGCAGAGGACAGCAGAAGGTGACCTCTGGTCTCCTCCATATGTACACACACACATGAACATGGGAACAGAATGAAGTGCTGGCTTCTAGGTGATTCTAGTCCCTGGATTGGAGATGAGGTTTGGGGTTACAAGGGTCAAAGTTCCAGGTGGTGCTGTTGGCATTTCCCCCTGTCCTGCAGTCATGGTGAAGCCACACTTAATACAAAAACCAGGATGCCCCAGGGGGAGAGGCCAGAGCAGCAGCAGTCATCGTTTTGGGGAGTCAGAAGGATAGAATGCCAGAGATGAGGTTGCTGAGCCTTGGGGTCACTTTAGGAGTCTTAGGGTTTCTGTCGCTGTAATAAAACACCATGGCCAAAAGCAAAAGTCCATCATCACAGGAAGTCAGGAGCTGATGCAGAACCCATGGAAGAGGACTGCTCACTGGCTTACCCCTCATGGCTTGCTAAGCCTGCTTGTAGAACCCAGGACTGCCAACCTAGGGCTGGCACTGCCTACAATGAGCTCCACCCTATCAATCATCAATCAAAATGCACTAAAAACTTGCCCACGGGCCAGTCTAGTGGGGATATTTCCTTAGTTGAGGTTCCCTCTTCCATAATGACTCTAGTTTGTATCCAGTTGATGTAAAACTAGTTGTCACATTAGGTGAAGCACGTTTGTCCATCAGGCACGCACAACAAACACTCAGTCTATCCTAGCACTCTGGATGGTCAGGCCCATGGAAACACATTTAAAGGTACAGGGCTGCTGGTCTTCTGTGGCCTAAGATGAAGTTTTCTGTCTTTGTAGGAGCCAACACTCAGGCTCACCTCCCAGTCCTGGCCTGATGCTGCCCTCTGGGTCCCTGGGCTTGATTCCCCCCAACATGCACACACACATACACACCTGGGCCTGATGCAGCCTTCCCTGATCCTGAACTCCTGGCCTGTGTGTGATGCTGCCTCTGAGGTTCCTGTTCTCATAGCCCCAGCTTCTGGCAAAATCGATGAAGGAGGCATCTGTGCTTGTATACCTTTATCTGGGCTCCATGACTAGCATCCCAAGTAGAACATAAAGAGAACATCAGTTTTATTTATTTATTTATTGTAGATGTAACAGTCTTATTAAATAAGAAACAGAGCCAATTGCAGAGTTAAAAGCCCAAGAGGTCAGAGCAGTAGCTGAGAGCTGAGCTTACCCTTCGCTGCCACTGCTGTCCTTCCTCTCAGCAAGAGCGCTACTTCCTGTGTATCTGTCCTTCTCATTGGTTGTAAACCCAACCACATGACCTCCTCGTCACTGCCCATCTATACAGACCTCCAGGTCTTCTATGGTTGATATTGAGATTAAAGGCGTGTGTCTCCATGCTGGTGGTATCCTTGAACACAGAGATCTGCCTGTCACGTGATCGGGATTAAGGGCGTGTGCTACCACTGCCAGACTTCTGCTATGGCTTGCTATTAGCTCTGACCCCCAGGCAACTTTATTTATTAGTATACAAATAAAATCACATTTCAGTACAAATAAAATTTATGTTTTGTTTTTTGAGACAGGGTTTCTCCATGTGGCCCTGGCTGTCCTAGAACTTACTCTGTAGACCATGCTTGGCCTCAAACTCAGAGACCTGCTTCCAAAGTGCTGGGATTAAAGGCATGTGCCACTACTCCTGGCTCTGTTTTGGTGTTTTGAGACAGGGTCTCTGTATATCACTGGCTGGCCTAGAACTAGCTACATAGACCAGGCTGACCTCAAACTCACAGAGCTCTGCCTGACTCTGTCTCTCATCACGCCCAGCTTCAAAGTTCAAAATACCAGAGCCTTTCTGCAAAGTAGATCTTTCATAGGACCCCTGTCTAAGGGCTGACATGTAGGTGACACCCAGCCTGTGGTCCTCAGCACCCTTTAGTGGGTACTGCTCCTGTCACCTTTCTTACACTCTGAACTCCCTTTCCTTGCAGCTAGTGGGACGAGGGGAGCTCTCTTCTATTCCCCCAAGGACTTTAAGTGCCAAGGGAGCACTTCAGCTCTCCCCACCAGAAGTCTTCCCCCAAAGCTGGCTAAAGTCACACCATGTTTGGCTTGTCACCTAGGGACCAGCTCCATGTAGTGGTGATGCTGGGCTGCTCTGTGGAGAGGACCAGGCATCCAGCACTGCCAGGATGGTGTGCTGCTTTGGAAGGGATTCTGGGCCAAGGGGGCAGGGAGCCCTCACTGGTCCCACAGAGGCAGCCCTGTAACCTCATGAGATGACTTACTGTTATAAGCCAGTAAACTTAGGGCAAGTGTATGCTTCCTTGGTAACCAGTCATGCAGTTTCACTTATCATCACAGATAATGATAAGCACACATAAATCATATATTAAAGTATAGATCAATATTTCCTCTAAAGAATGGTAATTCACAAGAGTCGATAGAGGGTTTACCATAACCATCATCATCATCATTGCAGATGCAGGTTCCTCGGGCAGCTGAGGTCCCAGGAGCTCAGCCAAGTTGCCCTTTACCCCCAGTGTCGGGCTCAAGTCAGGACCATTTGACAGGAGAGAAAATCATCCCTCCCCTGTGAGGTGACTTCGGTCTCCCCACAGCAGAGGAAACATGGACTTGGGTGTGTGGCGTGGCTGTCAGGGTCACCCACTGTGCTGGGTCCATCCTGCATCCTTCCCCCCTCTCCCTGGAGCTCTTCTGATCCCTCCATGCTGCCAAGCCCCAGAGTCCGGGTCACCCAAGGTTTTTACTGGGAACTGCCGCAGATGTTCAGACAAGCAGACTTAGGTGAGGAGCTGCCCTCCTTCCTTCGAAGAGGCAGGGGCTGCCTCCTGTGAATGGAGCCCTTTATTTTCCAGAGCCATAAATCATGACGGTTGAAATGGGAGCTGACACGTGCCCGTGTGGTGTGGATGCTCCATACTTTGGTGGTTGGAAGCGGTAAGCATCGGTCTTGAGGTGCTGAGCGGTGGGTAAATCCAACATCGCTCCCACCTGCGGTTCGGACAAACCCACCGGTAGCAGCTTTCCAGATAAGGGTCTCAGGCCAGCACTGGCTGGATCCCTGGATCCTGGCCCGGTGGAATGCAAAGAGGCTGTTCCCAGGGGAACACTGACCTGCTCATCTCCTGACCACAAGCAGGGCCTCCAGGCCAACTGGAAGCCACACCAGCTTGTCAGAACACAGAGAACATTGAGTGGTTGAAGAATTTGGAGTCAAAGTCACACACGGCCTTGAGGCGGGGTGGTGGTTTGCATGCAGTGTGCTCTAGCTGTGTGACCTCAGGCAGGGCTCACCCTCTCTGTGCCTGAGTTCTTCAGAGTTAACTCTTTTGAGACTGGCAGCATACTTCTCACTCACCCACCCATCACAGGAGGGAAGCAGAGTGAGGAAGAGTCGGAGTCAGGACTGGAACCACACCTTGTGGCTAGGAGCCCCGAAACAGCATGTCCATTATCTGCTTCTCCAGGGGCCACATGGTCTCGGTGTCCAGGGGATGTGTTCAGGGACGGTAAAGCTGCCTGGGATGGGGCTGAAAGTGACTTTTACACTCCACTTTTCTGAAGTCCATTTTCCTAAAGCCCTATCGTTTATGTAACTAGGAGAAGATAGTTAGTTCAGCTCCAAACAAAAATAACCCACCTCCCTCAAACTGAGGTCTAAGGGTCTGAAACAGAGTCCGCTCCTCTGGACATACATGCCTGCCTGCTGGCTGGCGAAATCCATTTTCTGTAGTTCTAGCAGGAACCGTGAGAAATGGACAGCAGGTGGCGCTATCTCCTCGTTAGACATAGCCAGGGGCAAAATCCCAGGGCCGCTTGAGCTCTCTTCCTGTACAGACTCCACGATAAAGTGCAGCCTGCCGCCCCCTGCCCCTTGCCCATCCGCTGCCCTTCCCTCCCAGGGTTTACCCCTCTGGCCCCCCTGTTGCTACCTTCCTTCACATAGGCCTAGCTCTCTTGACCCCAGCCTGACGACTGGAGCTGATGCTGGGGGACCAGAGAGAGCTCAGTCCTGCCAAGCCCCTGTCACACAGAAACCCAGAGACACCGTGTGCCTATCTAGAACTTGCTTTTGGGATACATTCCCAAAGACAGACGACTTGTCCTTTTTCAAGGACATCTAAGAACCTGGCATTCTTCCACATGGCCGTGACCCGGACAGCCAGGGAACATGGGGGCCCCCCCACCTCCCTGGTGTGATGTCACTAGTTTTAATAAGATGCTCGGAGAGGCTCAGCACATGGTCCTCCCCCAGACCATGCTGTGTCACCATGAGGGCACTGAACACCAGAACTATGACAGAGTAATATGTTCTGGGTCCCAGCAGTGCTGTCTGCCTTGCCCAGGCAAACGACCCACCGAAAGGGCTGTGCAGGCACTGTGGTTGGGCTCAGTAGGGCTAGCTTTCAGCTCTGTTCAGACTACCCCACCCGACTGGCCCTTGGGTGGCCCAGGCCCAGTGACATTCCTTCAGGGGAGTCGCATGAGCTTTCCTGGTGGTAGAAACAGCTGCAGGACCCAGCAGAACAGATTCAGAACAGGTGTGCAATCCTGCCTGGGTAACCGCATCTTCCTATCATGCTCTCTGCAGAGTGGGCTTCTTTCCTATGGCCAGTCCGTGACTACGGACACTATGGCTATGCCAACCTGACTACTGCGAACAGGTCGATCGCCAGGCAGCCGCGGCTGCTCAGTGTGGCCCTTTAGGTGCTCAGTGTGGGTGGATTGAACAGCTGTGGTCGCTCTTTACCCATCCTGTTGTTTCTCGTGGATTGTATTCCTCTCTGGGCTGTCAAAGCACACCAGAAATTATTATAAGGGTGGGAGTAGAGATCTATGGTAGATAGCATCCTAAGAGTGAGACGCTGGGGATGATACTCAGTACAGAAAAGGAGGAGGAGAGACGGAGGGAGTAATGGAGAAAGGGAGAGGGAGTGAAGAAATGCAGGCAGGAAAAAAGCTCACTGTTAAAGGTCCATGATCCCTCTGTTCATCTCTACAACAGCCCAGAGACTGGCCGCAGCCCCACCTGGACTTGCAGGAAAGAAGGCCCCTTCCTCCCCTTACCCGGAGAAACAGAACCAGGCGGCCGCACCCTACTGCCGCCCACAGCTTCTCTGGTCTTGTGTCAACTTTTGCTTGATGTTTATTTCCACTGTACCAAGGGGTTGAAGGAAGAAAGGGGAGCAGGCAGGGAGCCATGGTGAAAATTGAAATGGCAGTTTCTGTAACTCCAGGGGAGGAGTTGGAGTCCCCAGTCGGACCTGTAAACTGAGCGCCTGCAGCCTTCCTGGGCTCAGCAGGAAAGCTGGGCAGGGGGGTCTGGTGGCCCTTGTGTAGAGTGGAGGCCAGCCCGGGCTGGGTCAGGAACCCTCTTCAACATTCTCCTCTCCACTGATGATGGGTTATCCAGGAAAACAGGGCACGAGCTTTGGGGTCACAAAGTCCAGGGTCTGAGCCCCCAATCCCACACCCTCCTAGTCTACACCAGCGCCTGTGCGTCCCCTCTGAGTTTGACTTCCATGCCTGGCAGGGGGAGGGGCAGTGAGAGCCACCTAAGGGGTGTTGTAAGGGTGGGCTGAGGTGTCCCGTCTGGAGAGGGCCGCCAGGATGCAAGAGTCTCCTGAATGCCGCCTATTTCCCCGGGGCACCCAGTTTTCCCTAACTACCACTGGAGGGAGAGCGGGCAGGAGAGGGCAGCAGAGGCCAGACCAAGCCACCTCAGCAGGGTCGGCTGGGGTTGGAAGGACTCTGAGGAGGAGCTCACACTTCAGCCCTTACCAGGACCCCTGTCAAGTTGTGGAGACCCCTGTCCCTCCTCTAGAGAACAACATGCTATAAAAGAACCCTGATGTGGTGGGTCGCTGAGAGCCACCAGCAAGAATGAAATCCTTCCTTCTCCCCACCCGAGGACCTCAGGTGTCAGAATATTCTGGTAGTCTGTGTGGGAGTCTCAGGCCCAAACCTACTGTTTAGCCATCTCCAAACTGGGTGCTCATAGGAAGCACCCAAGAGGCGGCTCCCGGACAGTGTGGACTGGCGCATACATGTTGTTGACCTACCCCCATCCCTACAATGAGAAACACCAGGGGTCTGAAGGCCACCCCTCTCCCTTCTGGGTGCCAGGGAATTGTGTCCCCTTCCACCTGAGCACATCACTGCCCCATCTCGCTGGGACACTGTCAGAGACGAGGAAAGCAAAGAGGGTTGGCTTGGTTTGCACAATACCAAGGCCCCAGGGCAAGGACTCCGGTCAGTATTTCCAGTCCCTCCTAGGAATAGTCACTGATGCGCATCTGACAGACAGCGAGCCAGGTTTGGGTGCAGCACCTACCCTTCCCTGCCCTAGACCCTTCAGTCCCAAAGAGCAAGGACAATAGATCGCACCTCTTCGGGACAGGCACCTGCACACCACAGCTCACACCCTGTCGCCCCCTAGCCCTAGGAGCTGAGGTCAGGCTGGGCCTGGGTTCTCCGTCAGTCGGTCCCTGTGGTCTGGCACCGGCAGTTCCTCCCGACTAGGTCTGTGGGACCTAGAGCCGGGGACCTAGAAGGCTGTGCACCCAGGTCGGAAAGAGGAGGTTGTGGAGGAGACCGAGTGATTCACCCACGGGGCTGAGCTTTGTGCCTCGCGGCGGCGGCTTGTCCATCCCCGGGCCTTCTGCCTTAGGCCTTAAAGACACACGGGGCCTCTGGACCGTTCTGCAAGGGTGCTTGGGATAACTAACACAGCTCAGTCTGCGCTAACAATAAGTAAGCACTCACACACAATTCCATGCCACTCAGAGGCCCTCGTGCCAATTTAGGCCTGTGACTTGCATGTGCCCGAGTGCTTTCGTGGGCACAGCGGCGGGCCCTTCCCACCATGTACGAATCTAATCCAGAGTGAGCCCGGGGGAAACCCTGGCGCCATCGAAGCGGCGGCGGGAAACCAAAGCGGGTTAGGCGATCTTGCCGGCCGAATCCGGCCCTCTCAGCTTGCCTGGAGCCTGGCCCTCCTCTGGGGAAGGCCGGACTTTCCCTCCCACCCTCCAGCGTCAGTCGGTTCAGGCGAAAGGGAGAGTCCGGGCGCCATCCCCCGGGCCCTGGCCAGTTCTGCAGGAGCCACTCTGGGTCCCTTCCACTCAGCTGGCCTTAATGTGGGGGAGCTGGGAAATCCCGCGAAACCCGCACAGGAGTCCAGTGATGAGCCGGAAGCTGGGGTTCGCCGCCGCTGCCGGGCACGGATCCTGGGCGCAGAAGCCACTGCACCGGGCCGCCTCCTTGCTTCCACTGTCCTCACTGGGGCGCAATCAGCCCTGGGGAGGGAGGTTCCCGGCTCTAGGGCCCAGAGGCTTTTCCCTGGACCTGCTTTCCGGGGACCCGAGTGGAGGTCTCGGACTGCGGAGGACAGAGCCTCCCCCTGGCTTCGAACCTGCTCCAGGCAGGACCGTGAGAGCAGCGAGGCCGCAGCCCCCGCGCGATGCTGCAGACGCCCCAGCTCGGGCCTTTTCCTGTCCTCTTTATCTGGGTTTTATAGACAGCTGTTAGTTTGGGACATTAATTGGCCGGACGAGTTTATTGATAATTTTGATGTAACAGAGCACCGGAGAAATTACCCTCCCGTCCAGAATGTCAAGTCTGAGAAGAAGCAGCTTCTGAGGCGCGACCCCACAGCGCACAGACACTGCGGTGGGTCAGGACCGCGGCACCAACAATGCGGCTTATTGTGTTTGTTTTCCTAGGTGGGCGGTTGGTGATGGAGATGGTGGTCGGGGGAGCCCAGAGCTTAGCTGTTCGTTGTCTCCAGAAGAGGGGGTTAAAATACGATTTGGAAGGCAAATATGCTAGGGGCGGGAACATGGATGTAGCCCTGGACACTCACGGATGGAAGGTCTCTTCCCGGCTGGGTTTTACAGGAGTCCATCGGAGAAGGGCATCAGGCAATTTTAAAAAAACAGACAAAATAAAACAGGCCAACAAACCTTTGAAGTTGCTTCATTATCTACGACAGAATGCAAGACAGGTCAAGGCTCATGCCTGGAGTAAACTGGGCTCAAGATAGCAGAAGTTTGTAGCCTGGGTGGTGGTGGTACACGCCCTTAATCCCAGCACCCCGGAGGCAGAGGCAGGCGGATCTCTGTGAGTTCAAGGCCAGCCTGGGCTACAGACTGAGTTGCTACACAGAGAAACCCTGTCTCGAAAAGCCAAAAAAAAAAAAAAAAAGTTATGCGTAAATATATGTTAAAGCCTCTGTGCGTACACACTCACTTGCTTTTCCCCCAAGAATGGAAGACTACAGTTTTTCTTTAAAGGTTTGATTATTTCTTCAAACCAAGAAACGACATTTAGAAGTACAACAGAGGGCTCATCTTCAAAAAAACTAGAAGCAGAAGGAAAAGAAGTTACCCCTACCCAGATTTGACTCCAGTGTGAAATGAGTGAAAAAGAGGACTAATGGGGTGGGTGCGTGTTAGATTCACCTAGACTTCAAGTTTTGTTTTGGTCTTGTCCAGGGAGCTGAAGCTCCCAGGATCTACAATGCGTTGGTCTATTACCCCCATCAAAGTAGCCACTCCAGTTTATTTCTAGCGACAAGAGTTTAAGAGGCCATGTACAAATGTTACACATTTTTATTTTTGTTCTTTTTGTAGGAAAAAAATACACAAAAAGCATACCCTCGGATTGTCCTTTTATACAGTGCAGGAGGTTTAAAATATGTGTCACGGACGCCGCGCCTCTGCGGCCAAAATACTAAAAAGGGGGACAGTCCTTCATTTTATATATATTTATATAAAACATATGGAAATTTGTTTTTTACACGGATTGGTCTTTGTTTTAAATTTACAATGGGCATCAAATTAAAAAAAAAAAAAACCTCTACACGGCAAATATTGCCAACCAAGTCACACCATTAATACTGAGAGGGCAGAGCTATGTGGTGTTTTGATTAGGAAAAGAAAGCGGAATAAATAACAGGCCGAGCCTGTCTACGGTGTCAGAGAGCCTGGACTACACCACCTGATCGAGCAAACCTCCTCCGTTTGTGTTCGTTTCCTTTCAGAGTTACAGTAGAGACTGGGAAACAGAAAGACACCCACCGAAGAGGTCCAATCGCAACTCCAAACCAAGTGAAAGACGCTGGAGGAAGAAGGAAATGGAAGGGACGGAGGCTGGGGCAGCTTCTCAGGCCGTTTTCTTTTTTAAAAGACAAACAGTGGCTCCGAGTGTCCGCGTCCTCCCCATGAAGATCCACCTGTGACTGCTGGAGGAGACCCCAGGTTGGGAGAGGGGTATGCCACGCCTGGTCCTTTCCTCCTCCCAAGGAGGGGGGAAAAAAAGATGGCTGAGGGGAGAACTGTGCATTTCAAGACATTCTTTCAAAAAAAAGTTAAAAATTAAAAGATAAATACTCAATCAAAAATAAAAGTATTTGATAATGATTGGTCTCACACGTTCGTGCTTCTAAAAACTGTCCCTTGGTGTGGGAGGGGGTGGAGAGACCTCGGCAGAATTCTTCCCATGTAGCTGGTGGACCCCCGACACAGCACCTTCGTGGCTGCTTTCAATGGGGCTGAAAATAAGTATTTATTTACTGACAGCTGCAGTCCGATCTGGCCCCATTGGCCACTGTTTTTTAGAAATTAGTGAGGGAGTGGGGGGTGGAGTCGCCGACCACAGCGCCAGGTCTGTGTTGGGGTTTTCTTTCCAAATAATCCGTTAGGGAAGGGGACGGGCCCTTTTCTCTTGCTGACGGTTATACCTCCAGAGTAAAGCAGTTTGTAGTGGTGGTGGGCTCCTGGTCCCTGGGCCGGCCAGGCTGGGCTGGAGGGCCCACGGCCTCAGCTTCACATCACACACGGCTTGATGTCTTGGTAGGTGACCTGTTGGTGGTAGTAGGAGCCCCCGCCGGTGGAGTGCATCGAAGACGACGCCATGGCATTGAAGGAGAAGACGAACTCCTTTCGATCACACATGCTGGGTGACTGTGAGTGATACCGAGGGATGCCTGGAGGGTGAGGCGGTGGCGAGAGTGGGGAGCAAAATATTAGCTTCTAAGGCGAGAGAGAGTCCAGAGCCGAGAAGCCCTGTGCTGACCAGGCACGTCACTGCCTGGCCCCAGCATTTTTGAGCCCTCAGTGGGGACAGAACTGGGGAAAAGGAATGGCCCCTCCCTGTGCATCCCAGGACCCATACTAGAACCCTGGCTACAAGTCCTGCTTGGGGAAGCTCCAACTGCCCCAGGCCTCTCCAGCCTGGATGCTGTGCCTGTCCGAGGGCTTCTTCGAAGCCGAAGAGGACAGCAGAGGAAGCAGTTATAGCTTCTGATGCCCCAGAGCCTGGGATACTGAGGTTTCTACAGCTGTCACTTCCACCCTGGTGAAGGGAGAGGCCCAAGTGGGTCAGCAAGCTTCACAGCCATGGGCTAGGTTCGATTACCTTCAACCCAGAGAAGTCCTCCCCGAAGGACAGGCAGTGCCCAGGATGTGTGGAAATGGGATTTCAACTTGGCGTAAGTTGGAGGCTGACCCTGAAGAGAGGTGGCCCACCATGTCCTGCCTAGTGTTCTGCCTCCCAGGGGCTCTGACAGCTTATTTCTGGCCACCCCTCTACCCATTTCTCCTTCCAGAACTAGGCCCGGAAGGAGAAAGCTACCCATGAAGGGCTAAGAGTAGAGCATGCTGGCTCTCTTCTTTCTCAGTGAGGTGAGTCTGGGGTGGGCACTGAGGGACCTTGAAACCTGGATCCAGAAAGACAAAGAGCTTTGGGGCCTGTAACTCAGATGATCCTCATCTCCAGGCCCAGTCACCACATGGGCCAGCTTCTGTCAGCACAAAATGCCCCTGAACTCACCAGGCCAGGTTTCCTGAAGAGCCTGGGCTGAGCCTCTCAGTGTTGGGCCCAGGCCGCTTTGGGCCTAACTCTTACTTTGGGCCTAACTCTTCAGCTCTTGCCTAACACAGACTCCTTGCATGGGGACTATCAGAAAGGTGGGCCTACTGGCCGGGGTTAGGCCTCTGATTACATACAGGGAACCTTTGCTAGATGTGAAGGAACCCACATGCCCCAATGGGCTTAAGAGTACTGGGCTCTGACTCTTTGGGGGTGAGAATGGGGCCTACCTGGACAGGCTTAGGGCAGCCAGCAAAGAGAAGCCAGAATAGAAACTAAACCAGCCTAAACCGGGAGGGTATCAAACTACACTCACTCGTCAGAGAGAGCAGTGGTACCCAAAGGCATCCTAGGGGGTTACTGTCTCCCCCTCGGAGTTGGGGCTAACGCTCTAGGAGCTGAACTGGTTCACAGGCTGTCAGGGGTCTGGGGTTGGGGACCCTTGCACTCACCTTGCAGTTCCGCCGGCCCGTTGTGACTGTTTTGGTGCAGGTACGGCTGGTCCAGGGAGTGCGTGGAGAGGCTGCCCGACAGGGGGTTGGCCGCTGGGTTACAAGGGGATAGAGGCTGTTGCTTGATGTAGGAGGTCCCGCTGTTGAGAGCTGCGGAGGCCGAGGGCGGCCAGGCTGCTGCCGAGCTGGAGTAGACAGCGTGCGGCTCCATGACCCCGCCGGCGCCGGCCGGCAGCAGCGGGGAAGCGGGCACCGAGCTGTCGTGGTGCGGGTATTCTCCGGCCGCAGAGCCACCGCAGCCGCCCATGTACGAGTGGCCGCCGTTGGAGGGCAGGTGTGGCACCGAGTGGCTGGGCAAAGCCATGCCGTCCACGTTGCCCGCCAAGTGGCCATTCATCATGCCCAAGCCGCCCTCCAGCGCCAGGCTGTTGGGAGCACAGGAGAGGCCTCCGGAGCCCTGGAAGCCGTAGGTGTCGGGGAGGTGGTTGAAGCCCAGCCCGTTCACCATACTGTACACAGGCTTGAGCGCCTGGCATTTCCTTCGGAAGCCGCGCGGCCGCCGGCGGAACGAGCCCTCCTCGAACATGAACTCGCTGGCTGGGTCGATGGTCCAGTAGTGGCCCTTGCCCGGCCGCCCGAGGCCCTTGGGCAGCTTGATGAAGCACTCGTTCAGTGACAGGTTGTGGCGCACCGAGTTCTTCCAGCCCTGGTAGGCGCCTCGGAAGAAGGGGAAGCGCGCCTGCAGGAACTGGTAGATCTCGCTGAGCGTCAGGCGCTTGCTGGGCGAGCTCTGGATGGCCATGACGATGAGTGCGATGTACGAGTAGGGCGGCTTCTCCGGCCGCCGCACGCCGGCGTTGGTCTTCTTGGCCTTGGTGGGGCCCGCCGCCGTGGGGTCCATGGCCTGGCCGCCCGCGCCGCCGCCTCCTCCTGTGCCCCCGCCGTGCGGCGGCTGCTGCTTGTCGGGCGCGGACATCGGGTGGCTGCTGCCGCCGCCGCTGCCGCCGCTGCTCTGCGCCGCCGAGCCGGGAGGAGGAGGAGCAGGAGGGGAGGGAGGGGAGGGGGCTGCGCGGGGCGGCTGCACCTCTGCCGTCACTGCGGCTCCCGAGCGCGCCTCCCCCGCGTGCCCGCCCTCCCCTGGCTCGCGATTCTCCTCCTCCTCCTCCTTGCGGGAGGCCACGCGCGTTAGGGGGCCCGGCACCGCCCCCCCGGGGGGCTGCACGCCTTTGCGCCCCCGCAGCCTTCAGCGTCCGATCTCCCCGCCGCTACTCAGCCAGCGCGAGCCCCCCAGGTCCCTCCCCGCGCGCCCCCTCGGCCCCCGCCCTGCCCGATCTGCACAGCCCGCCCCGCCTCTGCCGACCTGGACCCGGTGCGCCGGCTCCCGCCTCCTAGGCCGGGACGATTGGGCTGGACACGCGCCCGGAGTCCCGGTCTTTCCAGCACACTGGGCTGCGGCGGTGGCGAAGGCCTTGGGTCGTGACCAGCGTGGGCAGAGCAAGCGACTGGGTTCCCGGCCCTCGAGGCAGGACGGCGTAAGTTCCCGAGAGGGACCGCCTCCCCTCACTCCCCGCCCCGGGAAGCGCTGCGCCGGCGCCCGGCGGTCCTCCGACTCGCCCAGCCGCGCTGCAGCCACTGCCCCGGCCGATCGCGGGCGGAAAACGAAACCGCAGGCCGCTTCGCGGGCGCTTTTGTCTCCAGCGCTGCAAGCGGGACCCGGCGAGTGGCTTCAGTTCTTGCAGAGCCACGAACCGCGCAGGTTCCCCAGCAGGACGGCCGGTTCACTCATTCATGAAGGCGCACAAACACACACGCGTGCTTTAACGCGCGCTCGGAGCGCACACGCAGTGATGCCCCAAGCGAATTCCCAAATCGCCAACTCAGACGTACATACTTGCACCCAGTGCGCGTCCCACTCACGTACCCCAGGGTCCCATCGGAGCTGCCATTGCGATCGCCCTCAATCACACACACGCCACTCTCAGATCTGAACTCAAATAGCGAGGTCTCCTCCGAGCCCCCTCCCCCCCTGCTCAACTCTGAAATCCGCTTAGTTGGCCCCGCGGCCCCGAGTCCCCTTTTACAAGCGCAGGTTCTGATTTCCTGAGAGATGGCAAAGTCCGGGGCAGGAAGTTTACAAGGCTCAACGTAAACACGTTCCGGGGGATCCTTTAATAATAAGAGTAGAGAAGCCTGCGGGCGCGGGGGGAGTTGGCCTGATGCCCCTATGGGCTCGGCCTGCCGCCGCCGCCGCGGGGCCTCCGACACTGCACGCCAGGCCGGTTCCGGAAAGCGGGCGGCGCTGGCGGGGAGCGCGGCAGGGAGCGGCCCTGGCTGCAGGGTCGCGGCCGTGGAAAGCTGGTGCGGGGCGCAGCAGCGCGCGCGAGACCGGACTGGAGTCTGCGCGCCCGAAGCCAGGTGAGTGCGGGCCTCGCGCAGCACAGACGCGCGCGCGGGTCCTTGGTGGCAGGGAGGGTGATGAAGGACGTTTTAGCGAGTCAGTGCGAGGCACGGAGGAGCCAGGCAGCTGCGCCCTGGCGCGAGCTGCAGGGAGAGGTGTGTGCGGGTCTCCTTCAAAGCCCGCCGGCCTCGAGTTTCTTTGGATTCCTGGTTCCCCATCTTCTCCCCACCCCCACGCCTTCAGCTTTGGTGGAAGGCGCCTTGTCGCCTTCTAGGCGCCTGGCACATCTGTGCAAGAGGCTGGGGGCTTGCTGACTTAGGTTGCCGCTCTGTCGCTGCCTCCTTTGGTAGGGCCGAGTTCGCAGACTAGAGTCGCCTTTCCGGAACTTTTTTTCCAGGACGGGCTTGAGAAACTCTGTGGCCCAACCAGGGAAAAGGGGCGGAAGGGGATGTGAGCGCTTGTATGTGGTTATGTGTTCGCACACATAGACGCCCCGTGAGAACGGCTTCTGCTTCACACAGCTGGCCTAGCCAGCATCGCTCAGCACCATCCACAGACTGGCCTGAACCTTCTCAGGGGACTTCTGTACAATTCAGGGGCGCCACCCTGGGGAGGACACACTGCATGTAGCTTGCACGTTACTGGACTGTGCCTTCGCCCACACATAACCACACTATCACAAGAATGGGCCCTATACGCCAGGGCACGCCCCCACCCCAAGCCACTCACTCCCATACTCCCGTTGTTTTTTTTTTTTTTTCTTTCTCTCCTTTTTTTTTTCCTTTTCTTTCCTCTCTTTTCATGTTCTTTCCATTTTGATCTCTACTGACAACCCCAGTCCCACGGACTTGGACTGTATAACAGGGAGGAAAGTTTCCAGAAGGGTGCTGCATATATGTCCTTTTAGCTAGAGGTGAGCTGAGGGAGGTGGCCAACTTCGGAGCCAGCACAAGCTGCGTTTTGCACTGGGGGTGGGGGGATGGTCCAGGAAAGTGGTAGCAGCCGTGCCTCTGTCTGCAGGCCAAGGGGGCCTCCAAAGACAGGCACAAAGTCTGCCCATAGGTGACCTCCAGCTCTGTTCCCTCCTTTCCTGAACGACCACAGACCACTATCCTTCACAGAGCCCCTCTCTTGGAGGCTCCTTAGGTTTGGGGTGAGGTCGCTTCTTTTCTTGGGGAGGAAACTTAAGTCGGGACTCCACTTAACCCTTCAGTCCTCAGGCCTAGATCCTAAAGCTGCCTGTGAGGGTGGCGCCGATAGCACTCGCCAGTCCCCGTGGCAGGAAAGAAAGGGGGCCCACCAGCCTGAGGCTCACCCCAATCCCTACTTTCTACTAAGGAGGGAGGTGAAAGTGGGTAACCAGGAGGGTTAGGAAGCCCGGGTCCTGTAGCGTGGAGGACCCTCTATGCAGTTAAACTACCTTTATAGCAAAGGGGGGCTTGCCTATGAGTTCCGAGAAAAGTTAGCTCTCAGACACTCCTAGCTCTCCCTAAATCTCACGCTTTTGAAGAGGGGAAACGGAGGTTCAGTGGTAGGGTCTGTCAGTGGCTCTCCTTGCTGGACCCATAAACTACCGCCAACCGACGCTTTTTAAAAAGTGCCAGTTGCACCACCGGTTCCTTTTCAGATAGACTGGGGAGGCCATGCCAGGCCCTTGGTCATTTCGTGGTACTGGGATCCAGTCTGACTGCAGGGAGCAGACTTGGAACGCTTCCTGAGAGACTCCGGGAGCCGCTCTCCCCAATATTCCCAGTGTAGGACTTGAACTCACAACTTTGGATGCTCACTAGGCCGTTTTGTACTGTACCAAGTTTCTTTATACGCGCTCCAACTGCAGCAATGAGTTCTTAGGTTTGCGGCAGCAATCAGTCGGGACTACCGGAAAGGACGATATCAAAGTCCCCAGGGAGTCAGGGTCGAGGTCCGTAGGAAGATACTTGCACTCAGCTGAACATTCACAAGACGCCTTTCCCATCTCAAATCAAATCCCTACACTCAGCACTGGCCCCAGGAATGCCCCCTTTTCGGGGAGGACGCCCCCGACTCTCGGGGGCCCCAGGTATCTGCATTGGCTAATTGCTTAAGTGAAGCTGCCGGCCGACAGCGCGCCCGGCGAAACCCGAGCGCGGAACCAGATCCTGCTTCGGCCGTGGGGCCGCGGGCGCCGCCGACCACCCACAGCGAGGCCGGCCGCCCTGCTGCGCATTAGCACGGCCAGGACCCCACGAGAGATTGCGCATCCCGGGGCATCTGGAGGGAGCACGGGGCACGCGAGCCGAAGTTCAGGGGTGGCAACGGGAGGGAACGGGAACGTGGGTAGAAAATCAGCCTTTGATCAGCGGAATCCAGAGTACCTCCTGCCTGCGGAGGCTGACCTGTGGACAAAGTGTGCGCGTGGGGCAGGCACCAAGGACGACCCTGGAAACTGGAGAGTGGGAGGTGGAGGTAGCAGGGCAAAAGGCAAACAAACAAACAAATACCATCTATTAATCCCTGCCCACGACTGGAGGACCTGGGTCTGGTGTGGCTTCACATGCCATCAGTATTTGAAGATTCTAACTGGGCAGGGCTCCTTTTTAATCCATCAACCGGCTTAGTAGAATGACCAACTAAAGTGTGTACAGAAGCACTCAATTCCATCCCCGGCACTGGTAAACCAGGGCAGCAGTGGTCTGTAATTCCAGCACTCAGGTTGTGGAGGCAAGAGAATCAGAAGTTCAAGGTCATCCTTGAATTTAGCAAGTTGGGGACCAGCCTGGGATATCCAAGACTCTATGCCCCTAAATAAATAACAATATGGACATTACATTACGAACGGTTGTGTGTGCAGAATGCTGGAATATGAGATGAGGGCTATAAAGAGCCTGCAAAATGTAACTGCTTTATACTCGGTGGTGAGATGTGGTCAGGACTGCAGGTTACAGGTGGAATGTTCTGGAGTGTGTTCTAAACATGTGCCCAGGAGGCAGAATATTTTAACTCTGCAGGTCACAGAAAAAAGGGCTCTGGGGGTATACAGAGTGCTGTGTGCCGTTTCTGTCAGACGTGTATGATGCTTTTGAGAGAAGGCATGCTGCTGCCACTGGTGTTGGGATGCACCTCGCAGTAAGGACAGGAATCTGCTGGGTGTTCTGCCTAGCTAAGCATTAAGGGACTTACTCGTGGAAGGAGGGGGGCATCGGGCTCTCGGTGTCTGTGGCCTGCCAAGTGTCATCACCAGCTTCTAGAACCTATATCTCCCCTGTGCCCTTTACCTTGAGAATGGGTTAATAATTTCCTTTTTATTTTTTTTTAAATAAGACTGCGGATATAGCTCAATTAGTAAAATGAAAACAAAACACCCACTTGCCTTACCCGGGGTGTGGTACTCAGAACCAGATAAATCAGTCAGGCTTGATACAAGCCTGTAATCCCATCACTTCGGAGGTAGAGACAGGAGGATCAGAAGTTCAAGGTCACCCTGAGCTACACAATGAGTTTAAGGGTAGCCTGGGCTACAGAAAACTCTGTCTAAAAGAGTAAATAAGGTTAGCACTCAGTGCCAAAGCCTGCGCTCGATTCTTCCACTAGCGCTTTACCCCAAAGTGTCATTTTCCATGATGTCCCTCAGTGAAATACTGGATGGCATTGCAGCTCCGGAATTCACAGCTCTTCCCTGAGAAATGGAGCTTTCCTGAGTGGATTAGATCGCATTACTCCAAGAAAGAGAAGGTTCCAGGGATACTCAGTCTCCTGCAGGCTGACTTCTGACGCCTGGTTCCTAGGCTGCTCTTTCCTCCCACAGAGGCACCCCACGTATCTCCAAATGTTTTTATTCTGGCAGCCTGAGCATTTGTACTTAGAAAGTTAGAATGTTGCTGCCTGGTGTGTGTGTGTGTGTGTGTGTGTGTGTGTGTGTGTGTGTGTGTGTGTGAGAGAGAGAGAGAGAGAGAGAGAGAGAGAGAGAGAGAGAGAGAACAGAGAGACAGAGAGAGACACAGAGAGAGACACAGAGAGAGACAGAGACAGACTGAGACCACCAGAGCGGGTTTCTGAGGACGGATCTGAGCAGAGGACCACTGATCACAGAGGTGAGGATGGAGAGGGGCTTGAGGTTTTCTAGAGAAAGTAGGACTGAGACGGAGGGCAAAGGGAGAGAAAGCTGAGAATGAGCTTCCCAAACAAGCCAACATGAAAACACACATTAAATGTCAAGGATCAGATATTTTTATTTTTATGTTTTTCAGGTTTAAGAGATATATAGTAAGACAGAGCCCACACAGTCTGTGTGAATGACAGAGCCCACGCAGACTGTGTGTGTGTGAATGACAGAGCCCACGCACACACAGACCCCGAAGGAGAGGATTCAGCAAGAGAGGCCACAGCCCTCTTGCTGAAATAGTCGGGTCAAGGAAACAGGCTCAGATTTGTTTCTTGAAATCCAACAATTTGCTGTGAGGAACCTGCTCCTGTGCGGACTCACTCCCAAGGTACCTTCAGCCTCTGCACATTCACCAGTGTGCCGAATTAGAGGGCACTGGAAAGGGTGGAAACTGCCTTTGCAGAGAGAAACAGACTCCACCCAGCCTAGTAGGCCGTCGGGAGGAGGGGGCTCACCTGCCAGCTTCCAGCAGAGGCCCAGGCTTGGCTGAGAGAGCTGGGTTACACCCTGTTCTCATACCTCCTGCCAGTGTGGATTCTTTCTTCTTCTTCTTCTTCTTCTTCTTCTTCTTCTTCTTCTTCTTCTTCTTCTTCTTCTTCTTCCTCCCCCTCCTCCCCCTCCTCCTCCTCCTCCTCCTCCTCCTCCTCCTCCTCCTCTTCTTTTGTTTTGTCCTAGCCGGGTTAGAAGGATTTATATTTGGGTTTGTGGTCAGACCTGCTTTGTGCATTCAGATAAAAGAATGAGCCGGGTGGTGGTGGCACACGCCTTTAATCCCAGCACTCAGGAGGCAGAGCCAGGTGGATCTCTGTGAGTTTGAGGCCAGCCTGGTCTACAGAGCGAGATCCAGGAAAAAAAAAAAAAAGTCCTTGAAGAATGAACTAGTAGCCTGGGGGAGGGCAGCAGGAGAAGAAATGAGGCTGTAAGGGGTTGGGGGAGTGATGGCTGGCACCTGCAATCCCGGAAGGCTGAGGCAGAAGGATCCTCAGGAGTGTGATGAAGAAAATAAATTTGGATGGGGAGTCAGTGGAATCACCTGGAGAGAATGGGGGTGCTTGCTCCAGACAGGGACAGGGGGCGAGGTTCTCCTGAGGACTAAAGGCTCACCTAGAGCAGTAGCAAAGAGTAAAGTGTCCAGAGAGAGGCTTGAAACCTAGGCTGACTGAGAACCCACAGGAAGATTCTGTACCTCTGCTGGATGGGGTCCTGAGGGAGAAGAAGTGTGTGTGTGTGTGTGTGTGTGTGTGTGTGTGTGTGTGTGTGTGTGTCTGTTGGTAAAAAACTTTGCTTTGAGTATCCACTGTTGGCACACAGAGGCAAACATTTCAGGCCCGTCAAGGCGCTTCCTTCTGTCTCCTGGTGCCTCAGTTTCTTCATCTTGTCAACAGAGTACTGTCAGTGCTCATCCCTGAGCTGACCTATGGATAAGAGGAGAAACATCAGAACTAGTGTTCACGGAGCCTGGTGGGTCAGGGAGGAAAGACACTGTAAACTCAAACAATGTCAAATTGTTAAATGAACAAACAAACATAACCACTTGGGTCCCGTAGTAACGATTTATGGTTACAATTTGGTTTCACTGCTCTGAGGCCCAGAGCCAGTGGCCTTGCCTCTCTGTGCAAACAAGAATAAGGATACCACCTCTCTTCTGTGTGGTTTGGAGGAGCAGATATGCTAGTAATTGTTGGGTGGGGTTGTTCTTCCCAAGGTGCAGAGATCCCTGGAGCCTTGCTGTTTTGAGGCAGCTTCCCAAAGTCTGTGGAGTCTTAGCCTGGGCTTATGGGCTAGTAGGAAGAATTGGAGGGCAGACAGGTGAGGGGTTCTCAGGGACAAGGATCCCTGCCTGGTTTCTGAGGGAAGGGAGCAGGGGCCATCTCAGTTACCCCCTTCTACAGAGCTAGTCCTGGCCTCAGACTGGATGAGTTCCACACTTGGTGTGTGAGTGTCAGGGTGTTCTCTTGGGGCAGGCTTCTTCCCCGTTTAGAGGCTATGATTTCCAGGTGGCTGATAGGCAGAATCACCGCAGCCGGCTTGGCTTCCCCTTAGGGCTCTGAAGACTTTTGGGGGACAGCCTTGACCCTGGAGAAGCTCTGAGCACCTGCCAGCTCTGCCCCCGTTTCAGGGCAGGGTAGCACAGGTCACCCAGGGGTGAACAGAAGGGTCTCAGTACCCTGAGAGCTGTTGGAAGGGACTTCCCTTCTGGATGGAACTGGCAACCGTGCGGATCCCTTCAGCAGCAGTGAGCAGTGAGGAGGACCTGGGAGGTGCGGTGTCCCGGACTCTGCCAGGGTGTAAGGCAAGCTTGGTGCTGGGTGTTCCACCACATTTCTTAACCAAATCACACCTCCAGCCCCCCCTCCCCCCAGCTCCACTGGTTTCCCCGCCTCCTCACTTGGCAAGAGAGCAGAGCCAGCAGGCTGGGGAGCAACGGTTTCCCGGCACCACTGTCTCCTGCCCCGTTTCTGAGAAGTGCCAGGGAGGGGTGGAGTGGGGCTGGCTGGACACCTCTGGAGCAGCAGTGTCCCCAGAGTCGCTCTGGTGGTCTTGCTGAGTAGGGGACTCAAACTCTGACCTCCCTTTCTGGGGGAGTTAAGGGAGTCCTTAATGAGGAGGCTGCTGTCGAGGTATGGGCTTGGAAGAGAAGGACTTTGAGCAGAGGCGCTTGAAGGAACCCAGGTTTAGCTTCTTTGAGGCCGGAGCTCCCTCTCCCTTCATAAACAGACCCAGGAGGGGTTGCTTATGAACCCGGCTCTCCTTCTGGCGCCTTTGAAGAAACCTACTAGTACACACAGATAGCCCCTTAGTCCCTTGCAATTTAAGATTCTCTCTCTCTCTCTCTCTCTCTCTCTCTCTCTCTCTCTCTCTCTCTCCTTCTCTGTTTATGGCTATTATTATTATTATTATTATTATTAGGTACCCACTCAGCTTTCACCCTGTTCCCAGACAGCAGTATTTACCACCACCACACCCCCAGCCTAGCCAGCCGCTTTCTACCCTGCAAATTGACAAACGAAACAAAAGGAGTCAGAAGCAGGACAGAGTGGTCCAGCCTTCTCATCCTTTTATTTTTGAATGTGTTTTCTCAAAGCTCAGAAGTACCCCAGTCCTTTACAGTTCGGTCACTTCCAGCCCCTAAAGCCTGTTCGTTTTAAAAGGAATTTCCCCGCCTTGCTCGCAGTACTTCACTCCCTATCCCAGCACGAGGGAGCTCCCACACCCGTGTTTCTAGTAGTTCTCAATTAATTGCCTGCAAAAATTCTGTCCCTGGCATAGGGGGATGTTCACAATTAGCTGTTTTGGGAAAATATAAACCCAAACATATTTCAAATACTTCGTTATATCCCTGGGTCAGCTCCATTTGTCATCTTCCCTCTCGCCTCCCTTCTCTCTATGAAGAACTGAAGACGGTCTTCTACGGATGCCCTCGGAGGGAGGGGGTCATTATTTTTCCTGCAAATTGGGCCGAGACCTATTTAATTCACCATGAAAACCAACCTAATTAGGAATCGAATTGGCTCTTTCGTGGGCTTGAACGAGCACTCTCTCCTCCCGCCCTCCCAGTTTAGCCCGGTTTCTGCTAGCTTTCGCAGTCCCTTCCTACGAGGTGAGAGCCATGCTGCCCTTGGCCACCTCCTACCTGCTCCTAAGTTTTCTCTCTCCTTTTTTGCAGTGGAGACTCCCTCGATTCTGTGAGTCTGTCTGGAACATTTTTTTTTTTCCCCATCGTAGTCTCCCAGGAAAAACAAAACAAAACAAAAAACTCCGGCTGGCCTTCGGCCGAGGCGGTATGTCGGTGGTCTGGATGCTGGAGGAGGCAGAGAAAGAGCCGTTAGTAGCTGACTGAGTCCGCTCGATTCTGGCCTGGTGGCCCCAGCTGCAGCGGGATCCAGTCCCCTGGGGCAAGGCAGCAGGAGGGTCCCTGGCAGTCCGGGCTGGTTTCTGTTGCTCTGTGAAGAGAGTTCTTTTACTGCGGTTGGGCTAATGACGGGTCCTGATTTTGTGAACTTGGTGTTTATTTTCGCTCCACCAGCCGGGGGAGGAGTGCAAGCCGGGGAAGGACCCTCGGGCCCCAAACCCCACCGTTCTCCTGGGAAACTGGCTTAGGCACTCTCCTAATGCATCCCCTCTCCACACATACCAGCAGGGCATCGCCTGTCTGGCTTAGGGTAGGTTTCAGCCTTTCTTCCCTCAAGCCCTTGGAATAGGGGGACCAGGGAGCTGGGACACAGGGACACACATCAGCTACTTTCTGAGGAGGGGGAGGACCCTGTTCAGCACCTTCTGTCCCTTTGGCCACGGTCTGAGTGTCTGCCCAACCCTGGGTACAGGCCACCTCCACTCTAAGGCCAGGAGATGCGAAATGAGCCAGGGGTGAAGGCTTCCCTGCTGGACTCTGCAACCCAGGCTGCCTCTGAGGTGACTATGTCTGTGAATTGGGTGTGCTTCCGTCTGATTTTGCCCATGAAAAACTAAGAGATGTTCTTAAACTGGGAGCCAGTGATGCCGGTGATGAAAATATTCTTAGAAGTTAGGCTAAGAAGCAGTGTTGTCACATGGAAGCTTAGCCCGCTACGGTGGTGGCAAGGCCAGCTTCAAGCTCCACCTGCTTGGGCCTCTGTAGACCTGCTTTGGAAGTTGGTGGGTCTGGCTGATTTTCCAGTACCTTTCCATTTTCAGTTTTCAGCAATCACAGGGCTCAAGTGGAAGCCAGGGGCCACAGCGTTCGAGTTCCCCAGGACTGCAGGCACCCTTCACCCCTGCATACATTTGATCTGACTCCACCAAAAGGTCCAGTGGCCAATGCCTAGCTGAGGTCCCAGGCCCGGCCTTATCCCCACCCCCTTCCCCCTGGTCCTCCAGTTGAAGGAAGGCCTGGCCCTCTCTAACTCAAACAACTCCTTGCAAGGTGCCGGTGGGCACCAGGGCTTGTGCGGCAGGGCAGGGAGTGTCCTGGCGGGCCGGTAGAGAGGAGCCGGCTTACCCAGTGTTATCAGCAAGTGGTTTAATCAGGAATTTGAGCTCACAATTCGGGCACCGTCACCCGGACTCCACCAGCCCGTGTTTGACGGTGGGGGTGAGACTCGGGAGGTTGGAGTTCCAGGCTTCAAAGCCGCCTGAGGTGCGGTGGCCTGGGGGGTGGGCTGGGGAGGGGACCTGGCGTCCCTGAGCGCCTCCTGGACAGAAGCCGGGTCGGTGGGCGCTGGACCATCTTCCCAGCGAAGTAGGTGGCCCTGTATATTTTTGTTCAAGTGGTGTTTACGTTAATGGAAAAAGGATGGGGTTACAAACAGCACACGATCCGAGTTAGGGGCCGCTGGGGACTCTATGCCGAAAGGGCTCTCGCTTTGCCCTGGGAGACTTAGCAGGAACTCCACCCCAGCCTGGGGTGCTGCTGCAGGAACCCCCACTCCAACTTGTGCACCCTCCAGTCCACTCTCCGACCCTCCCAACTGGAAAACCATGGTGTCCGAAGCGGCAAGACAATTGGGTTTGTGGAAGGGAAAGGGCTCTTTCCAAAATGGCCCTGGGAGGGCGGATAACCCTTCCCTGCCCGACTTTCCCTTTCTTTTTGCAATAGAATTTGCCAGGGGTTTGACTCCTGTTCCCCGACCAGATCCCTCCCCTCCCCAGAGCACTTGGTCTTTCCAAACACATACCCGGTCGGTCTGCCTTCCTAAGACAATCTTCTCCCATCTTTTCTCCAACAACTGCACCCCTCTCCGCCTCCGCTCTGCCTATGAAAAAGCCCGATGGGTGGCGGTGGAGCAGGCTTCCGACCCCTCATTTTCTTCTGTCAAGGAGAACCCGGGATTAAAAAACAAAACAAAACAACAGGATCCTCAGGGTTCCTCTGGGCAGTGGGCGGTGGTTTAGCTAGGTAGACAAGGGGTGGCTGCCTGAACCAGGACAGAGGGCTGAACGGCTTTTGGAAAGGTGTCCCCAGCCCCTTTCCAAATAAGCCCCTTTCCACACCATGAAGCCAGACCCACTCAGGGACTGTCCACCCAGCTGCTCAGCTCTGAGCCTTGTCTAATCTTTCCTGGAAAACAGTGGACTGGGCTGGACTGGGTGGTGGTTATCTGACATACTTCCTCAATCTTTATACCGCTGCTTGTGCAGACAAGATGGGCATGGCCTCAGTTCAGCTCTGCTTCGGACGCCTGCAGGGCGGAGGTGCCCGGTTGGCTTCCCACATAGAGAGCTGGGCCAAGGGGCAATGTTGGGGTGCCACAATCTCCTCATCATTTGGGGGCCTTTGCGTCTTCTCACTTGGAAAACACACCTACATAATAACTTCAGCAGGCCTTGGGGACCCAGCCAGCTTAGCCTGTAGGAGAGGAGTCCAACTGAGCTCAGCAGACAACCTCCCAAAGGGGAGAGGGGACGCTATAAGAAGTTCTGCCATGACCTTGTCCTTGGATGGAGGGCTCAAGAGGAGAAGTTTGGGTTTAAAAATATATTTATGAGGCTGGGCGGTGGTGGCACACGCCTGTAATACCAGCACTCGGGAGGCAGAGGCAGGTGGATCTCTGTGAGTTCGAGGCCAGCCTGGTCTACAGAGCTAGTCCAGGACAGGCTCCAAAGCTACAGAGAAACCCTGTCTCGAAAAACAAATATATATATATATGCAGAGACAGGTGATGGTGGAGCATGCCTTTAATCCCAACAGCAGTAGGTGGATCATTGTGAGTTCCAGGCTAGTCTAGCTGGTCTACAAAGCGAGTTCCAGGAGAGCCAGAGCTGTTACACAGAGAAACCCTGTCTCAGGGCGGGGGAGGGGCGGAGATGTATTTACTTTTGAGACAGGGTCTCACTCTACACTCTATAGCCTAACTGGGCCCTGAGCACTGGCCTTAAACCCACTGGGATTCTCCTGCCTCAGTTTCTGAAGGCTGGGACTACAGGCCAGAAGGAACTACCGATCTAGGGTTAGGCATCCAGCATGCTCACACACTCAGGAAAGCGCTTGAGGACTTGGCCCCAACCCTCTGCTCAGCCACCTCAGGGCTGAGTGCTGAGCTCCTGGGGACTGGCTGGCCCCTCAGTGTCCTTACCTTCTGTAATGGAGCCAGTGACGCTTTTGGGCTTTTCTTTCCTTTGTTTGTTTGTTTTTTGCTTTGCTTTTTTAGACAGGGTTTCTCTGTGTGGCCCATAGCTGGACTGGAACTTGCTCTATAGACCAAGGTGGCCGGAACTCAGAGGTCTGTGCCACCATGCCCGGCTTGTTGGTTTTTTCTTAAGTGGTCATCAAAAGATCTTGGGTAGCATGGTAGGTGTGTGGTTGTATTGGGGGAACAGCAGCATCCTGACCTTCCCCAGATAGTTATGGTTCCTAATCCACCAAAACAGAATTAAGTGGGCATAAGTCACAGTTAGCAGCAGCCAGCCATCTTTCGAAGACATTCTTTAAAGTCGTGCATTCACTGACACCCCGCTTGACAGGCTCTGGAGCATTGACACTGAGCAGCCTAGAGAAGAAGCTGAGTGTGCAGAGGTGCAGAGCAAAGGGTTGGGAAGGGGGGAGCCCCTCTGCGGCTGGGGGGAGCCCTTCTGCAGCTGCAGGCCTTGACCCCGCCCCCCAGGCCAGCTAGGTTATAGCTCCGCCCCCACCTTCCAGCCCGGCTGTCCTCTTAACTCAATTGTCAGGTTCTGCGTCCATCTCTGCCTGACCTGTAGCAGGTGCATGCCACTTTCTGTGCCCCTTCAAACAATGCTGAACGCTGGTACAGTCTGTCCCAACAGTGGCCAACCTTTTCCTTGGCTCCTGGACTGCAGTGGCATTTTTTTCCCCCACCTGGTAGCTTCAGAGAGGCCAGGGTCAGGCATAAGGAAGGACTAAGAGATTGAGCCCCTCAGGATTAGGGTGGCCCTCATGTGGCCGGTCTGGGGACTCCAGGGTGGGTCCTGGCTGAGCATCACTGGCCTCAGGCACAGTCCCTCCACTTTCTCCAGGGCCAGAGACACCAGATGCCGAGTCCTGAATGCGCTGGCAGGGTCCCTTGTGTGCGCCCCAGCCATTTCTTCCATCCTGCAATTAAACCCAAGGTCAAATATCTCCTTAACAACGCTATCAGGCCAGAGCCTCATTATGGCGTATATTTAGCCATAAAATAGGGGTTGTAGCGAGCAGGGGATGGAAATGACTGCATTCTGGGAATGAATCCTTTTAACAGAAACCAGGACTGTTATTTACCGCGAGAGCTAAGTACAGGCTGGGCTTTCCAAGAGACCCAGGCAGGAGCAGCCGGCTTCCAGGCTCTTTCTGGCATTGCCTGTACCCACCACAGGCCTGGCACTGCCTCTGAGTTGCTGTACCACTATGGAGCAGGAGCTGGTGGTCTGACAAATGCCCCCTGGGGCTGCAGTGGGGAGCCCCTAGAGGGCTGTACACAGGGACACCAGTAACAGTGTAAGAGTGGACCAGGTCTGCAGGCCCCTGCAGCCGGGCTGCCTTGGGTGGGTTGACCAGCCTCATTTGTGAAATGAGGGAGAAGTCAGTCTCTTCCCAGGACCCCTGAGGGGAATTAAGGCAGAGAACTCAGTGAGTGAAGGCTGCAGGCCAGGGAGAGAGTTCCAGAAGCAGGCAGGGAGGTCAGTCACATTGGGGGTGCAGCTCAGTGGGAAAGCCTGAAGCCCGAGGCTGGATCCCATCACAAAGAAGAGGAGAGGTAGGGGAGGGGAGTGGAGGAGGGGAAGATGAGAGCAGGTAGGGGGAGGGAGTAGAGGGTAACTCTGGGCTGCTGGGAGGAGTGAAGGAATGAGCAGAGCCTCTCGTGAGAGGAGGGAGGAGAACTGGGGTTCAGGGTAGAGGGCTCCACTTCAGCTCCCAGTCCAGGCCCCAGGTTTCCAGCTGTCAGCTCAAGCCTGGACTCAGCAAAAGACGCTCTAAGTCACCTCCTCCCAGCTTCCTCCTCAACCTACCACCCCCTTCCTCACCATCCTGGGCACAGGTGGCCCAAGTGGAACCAGAACCTTCCAGACACATTGAAGGTTTGTGTGGGCAGGAGCATCCTAAATCCTGCCTCTCAGGAAGTGGCTTGGGTGACCCACAAGCTACAAATATTTGGACATATCAGAGGAGAGGAGGGAGTCCCCAGTCTAAATGTTTGCCTGAGGTCTTGGAGGGCAAATTAGTCATGAGGCTGAGCCCCCTCCCCCAAGACAGCAGCTGTGATCTAGAGGAACGTGGGCTAGGTCCCCAGCCCCACTAGCCATGGTTCAGCTTTCAGCTTCCAGGTCAGGCACAATCCCAGATCTTCTGCTAACACCCCACCATCCTTCCTGGGAATTCCAAATGCCTCAGTGGTGTGGGCTGTGTTGGCAAGAGGGCAGGCCTTCTAGGTCCTGCCCGCTGGAGGAAACACACACACCACGTACACATATCCCGTACACTTGTGTACACGTGCACACAGTCTCTTGGCCTCCAGAAAGCTCATGCATTCCCTTCCTTAGCACCCATTCAAAACCAGAGATGGGGCTGTGCCTGAACCCCAGCCTTGGTGAGGGGAGGCAGATTTGCCACCTTTACACACACACACACACACACACACACACACACACACACACACACCCCTCACGCATTTCCAGGGTGGGTCACTGGCTGCTCTGAGGTAGCAATACTGTGTGAGCCTGGGAAGTGAGTGCTGGGTTCTGCCCAGGTGGTCAGTCCCCACAGCCTTGGAGGCAGGTGTCCGTACTCTCTGTTTCTCAGATGGTACAACTGAGGTTGAAAGAACTTAAGAGGTGAGCTGGAGGGCACACGGCTCGGAGCTCGGAGAGAAGGCCTGTCACCTCTGCAGCCTGTGTGGCTCCTGCTGGTTGGTGGTCAGGGATCAGAACGGAGCTTGTTCTCAGGAGAACCAGGTGCAAAGTCTCTGGTGGCTTTAATCATCTCTCCACACGCTCATCTGCGTCAGAGTTTGTGCTAAGTCATGTTATCAGATGCGTTTTTCAGTGGCTGGTGTGGATATGTGGATTATTGCTGTGAAGTCATGAGCAGGAAGTGGTCCAGATTACCAGGCTGGTCCTGAGTTGCTCAGGACCTCCAAGGGGGTGAGGCAGGAACAGAAGACACGGCTGGGCTGTGGATGACAGCTCTGCTGAAGAATTCCATACCTTGTTAGCAGGCTCTGAGTCCAGGCACTGGGCCACCCGCTCCTTGTATCAGAAGCATCTCCGTATCCTCACGACCACTTGGGCTGTTTGGTGGCAGGGAAGGTCTCTCTCTTTAGGTCTGAGATGACAGATTTGTTCCCCGTGACTGTGTGCAGAGCTGTTTTGTCTCCGGCTGTTCCAGCAGGAAGGCAGTGTAGTGCCCAATGCAGCATCAAGGCCTCAGGACGGAGCCTGGACTTTCTGTTCCAAAGGGGTTTTTGTTTTCCATGTTTCCTTCCCTCTGAGAGTGGGATTGAGAGTGGGGCTTTCTGGGAGACTGGCCCACGAACACTCAGAAGACTCAGGGTTAGGCTCCCCCAGGCAGGCTGTACCCTTCTGGGATTGGATTTGGCCCATTCTCCTGGCTTTCAGGATCATCTCAGCTGACCCCCAGGTGGCTGAGGAGGAGGGCATCTGGCCAGTTTGGCTACTGTGACTTCATGTCTAGGGGTCATCCCCAAGCATCAGACAGGCTGGCTGAGGCTAGTTGACGAGAGAGGAATTGGATGAGAACATGGGGAAGGTAGAGGGTTCCCCAGGGTCTCACACCAGGGAGTGATGGAACCTGGATCCAGACCAGGGGCTGAGCTGGAGGCTCAGTGTCTCTGGTGTTTTTATCACGTGATCTTCAGGGGTTGAGCTTGAGCCTCGGAGTTCACTTCCCACAGGAAGGCTCTGGAGGAGTTGGGCCCAGGGTGTGTGGGTGCTAAAGTGAGTTCTTAATTTGTGCACCTGGGGACCGAGGGCTTCCTAGCACCTAGAGTCACAGTGTGCATGTGCATGCATGCCCATTCTGCACACCTGTGTGTATGTTTGTATGCCTGTGTGTGCACAAACATGAGTGTATGTGGCATGTGTTTGCATGCCCAGGTATGTGTTTGCATGCCTTTTCTGCATGCCTGTGTAGATGTGTATGCACACATGCACAGTGAATGCATGTGTTCTTACCTGTGATTTTTTTTTTTTTTTCTGAGAAATTAGGGCCTCTGTCTCTCACAAAGGACACTTTTCCAAACAGGATATGTCAGAATGTGACTCACATTTGACCAGCAGTTGAATTGCCAGGGAAGCCAGCCCCATCCGCAGATACAGGGGGAACCCCAGCATAATGGGAGGGGTGAGAATGTAGGCAAGGCAAAAAGGAGCAAGACAGGCCTGGGTTACTGTCGCTGATGCTGGGCTCAGTGTATGGAGGTTGAATATCATGTTCACATTATGATTTATTTTTCTGTGATTAAAAAGGGGATACAGTTATCTTTTTCTTTCTTTTTCTTTTTTGAAACAGAGTCTCATTATGTATCTCCGGCTCATCTGGACTTGCTACAGGCTGGTCTTACAAAGGCCTGCCTGCTTCTGCCTCCCAAGTGCTGGGATTAAAGGCCTGCACCACCATGCACAGCCTAAGATTGTCTTTGTAAGCTGGTCCCACACAGGGTGAACTGGGGAGGTGACTTAGTTTCTTTTCTTTTGTTTCTTGTTTTTTGAGACAGGGTTTTTCTGTTTCTTGTTTTTTGAGACAGGGTTTTTCTGTGAAGCCCTGGATATCCTGGAACTTCTTCTGTAGACCAGGCTGGCCTCGAACTCACAGAGATCTACCTGCCTCTGCCTCCCGAGTGCTGGGATTAAAGGCGTGTGCCACCATGTGTGACTTTAGTTTTTTTTCTACTGTGTGGCAAAACACCATGACCAAGGTATCACAAAAGAAAGCATTTGATTGAGTTTACAGTTCAGTCCATGATGCCCGAGCACAGGCACAGCAGCAGGAACAGCTGGGAGCTCACATCTGGATCCCTAAGGAGGAAGCAGAGAGCACACTGGGAATGGCACGGTCTTTTGAAACCTCCAATTTCATCCCTCCCCACAGTGACACACCTCCTCCAAGGAGACCACACCTTCTAATCCTAAACAGTTCCACCAGCGGGAGACCAAACACTCACAGACATGAGGCTGTGGGGGGCCATTCTCATTCAAACCACCGCAGAAGAAAACGGGGAACTACAGAGTACATTGATCCAAAGGATGCTAAAAAAAAAAAAAAAAAAAAAAAAAGCCACCCTCCATGGGAGGAAATCCCAGGCACGTAGAGCTTCAGGAAGGCCTGGGGAGACAGATGCCTCAGTGAGTGAAGTGCCTGCTGTATAAACATGGGGACCCCGTGAGTCCTGATGTGCTGATCCCCAGCACCCACATAAAAACCAGATGTGGTGCCAGCTTACAGCCCCAGTACTGGGCACTGAGGAGGGAGGTAGAAACCAGAGGGTCTGAGCTGCTGGCCGGGCAGCCTAGCTCATCATCCCCAGGTTCAGTGAGTGACCCTGTCTGAAGAAGAAGGTGGAGAGGGATTGAGGAAGAGGCCAGCGCCAACCTCTAGGCTCCACATGCACCTGCATTGGAACAAAACCAAATACTGCTTGTACACTTGTGTGTGTGTGTAGGAGGGGGTTGTGTACAGTAAGGGGGCCAGAAGGGGAGACCAGAAAGGCTGGGAGCTTTTCTGCTCCTGTAGCTGATCAACTAATGCGGATGCCCAGTTTTCTATCATTATTGTTGTTGTTATTGTTGTTAATATTTTGAAGTCTGGCTTCCCAGAAGAGGACCGTGTTAATCCTGCTCACAGTCAGCACTGCCTGAGCACAGTGCCGTTGGCAGTGGCCAGTGACTTGAGAACAGACACATTCTCTGTAGTTCTGGGAGGGCGGGAGGTGCAGGCCCAGGTGCATGGTAGGCCCCCTTCCAGGGGCCCCCTTGCTCTGTCACCTCCCCACGAGGCAGAAAGGGGACAAAGTTGCTTCCTGTCCTTTTCGTGGGGGTCCTTGGGCCACCACAGGGCTCCTTCTAGAGGCCCTCCCACCCGATGCCATCACTGGGGGTTGAGGGTTTCTTTGTGGACACCTGGGTTGTAACACAGACGTCTGGCTCATGTGGCCATTCGGAGGGATACACCACTCACAGCACCCTGGGTAGACTGGTGGACCAATTGTGCCTCACATGGAAGTGTCTGCATGTTTCCGGAGCTGGTGCCAGAGCCTGGGGTGTCCAGCCAGATACTTGGGTCACTCAAAGCCTCCAGGTAGGTGCACACACCACTTCCTCTTCATCTTTCCTGACATATGGATTGCCCAGATGGGATTTAATACAGGGTTACCTGAAGGACCAGAGGCGTGAACTCTGTAGTTGGCTCCAAAAAGATTTCTGAAGAGAACCAGGACACGGCCGTGGGGACTGTTGACTTCAAGACCACACCAGCACACCACCCAGCTGGAGGTCGGAACTCTTTACATAAAACGTCCAGGGGCGGCCACCGACCTTAACCCTCTCCAGCGGTGCACCGGTTGCAAAGGATTCTGGGAAGTGTAGTTTGTCTACATTCTATTTTGATTCTAGACCTACATCTGCAAAGGTACTGGAGCCCCCAATCACAGCAGATACAGATCCCTTCTTCTGGGACTAGAAAAGACACCCCACCACACACACACACATACTCCCAGAAGCCTGTGTCAGCCGGAGGGGTGGCTTTGGCTGTCCCACTTTGTATGTCAGCTGTCTCCTTGTCTAGCATAGTACCAACACACGCTTGAGAGAAAGCATTGGTTGTTGTATTGAAACTGAAATACTACAGAAGTGTCCATGGTTGAGCTGGACGATTTTCTCAAAGTCAACACATTCTAACTGCCAAAGGCCCCTGCAAACCCTGCCACCTCCAGGTGACCCCTCTAGACGTGAAGACCCAGAGACAGGCCTGCTGTCATGTGTACGTAGAAGCTGACAGACAGAGTGTGCTGATGCTGGCCACCCTGTATTGGGACTAAGAATCCCCCAGGCCTCTACACAGAGGTGTAGTTCCTTCATTTCATCTCATGTAGTACCCCATGGGACAGCAGAGCCTTGGGTGCCCGTCTGCACATTTCTGTGTGGATGGAGTTGGGTTTCACAGACCACCTCCACAAATCAGGTTCTCTGGACTGATGGGGCAGGGCATCCCTCTGTTCCATGTAATGTCACTTCTAGAGGGTTGGTTGGGCTGGAGTCTCTGAGGCAGCACAGGGGCCTCACTGAACCACTCTTCTGGGAATGCCCTGCCACCAGTGCAGGACCACACACCCCTGGGTATCCAGCCAGGCAGGACCACACACCCCTGGGTACCCAGCTAGGGTCACACGCCTCCTCAGCTCAGGGAATGGAAGCAGAGGAGGGCACAGTGCAGCAGGCAGGAGGTACTGAGATGTAGACGTGCCCCAACACGGAGCCAGGGCAGAGGGGCCACCTCGGAGACCTAGGGCCAAGAGTCCACTGCCTGGGATCGTGAGCAATTTTTCATGCTGTCTGCATTCTCATATGTGTGAGGCAAGAAAACAGGAGGGGGTAACTGTTTGTGGGTGTGGTGATATTGTGTTCCCCAAAATATTGTGCACCCTAATAAACTTGTCTGGGGTCAGAGACAGAACAGCCACAATATTAAACATAGAGGTTAGGCAGTGGTAGCACACGCCTTTAATCCTAGCATTCCAGAGGCAGAAATCCCTCTGGATCTCTGTGAGTTCAAGGCCACATTGGAAACAGCCGGGCATGGTGACTCACGCCTTTAATCCCAGGGAGTGATGGCAGAAAGCAGAAAGATATATAAGGCATATAAGGCATGAGGACCAGAAACTAGAAGCATTTGGCTGGTTAAGCTTTCAGGTTTTTGAGCAGCAGTTCAGCTGAGATTCATTCTAGATGAGGACTCAGAGGCATCCAGTCTGATGAAACAGGATCAGCTGAGGAATTGGCAAGGTGAGGTAGCTGTGGCTTGTTCTGCTTCTCTGATCTTCCAGCATTCACCCCAATAACTGGCCTCAGATTTGATTTTATTGATAAGAACTGTTAAGATTTATGCTACATATGGGAAAGAAGGGAAGGAGGCAGAGGCAGGAGAATCACTGTAAGTTTGAGGCCAGTCTGGGCTACAGAATGAAACTCTGACTTAAAAAAAAGTGTAAAAATAAAGATTTCATGTGATGTTCTTTAAAATAAACATAAAACAAAAATTTAAACTTCTTTCTTTTTGAGACAGGGTCTTACTATGTAGCTCTGGTTATCCCAGAACTCACTATATAGACCAGAGTGGCCTCAAACCCACAGAGATCTACCTGCCCCTGCCTCCCGAGTGCTGGGATTAGTCATGTGCTGCCATGCCCAGCTGGTTCTCTCTTTCTACCATATAGGGTCCAGGGATCAAACTCTTGGTTTCAAGCACATTTAACTGCTGAGCCATTTATCCACCCCACCCCCCTTTTTAGAGAAGTAGACATTGGAGGAGTCATCTCAGTGCTGAGGAATGCCTAGGGTGGCTGGGGACATGGGATGCTGGAGTGAGGTAGAACAGTCTCAGAGTTGACCAAAGGACCAGGTGTGCCCTCACCTTCCAGGTCCTGGCCTTGAGAGCAGAGAGAAAATGGACTGTGTTGTCTAAGACTCTTAGTCAGAGAGAAATGGAGAAGCTGGTCCCAGGAAGCTGGCTACAGTGAAGAACCTGATTTCCATGTATTGTTAAATAAAAGATCAGTATTGTAAGTCGTGGGTGACAGATAAAGTTCATGGACCCCAGTTACTGTACGATTGTTACGTCAAATGTGATGGTGGAGATAAAACCCGACTGCATGGGGCCACTTGTTTTAATTATTTCATCCCTTTAAATAACAAATGTGGCTATAACAAACAAGAGAAGTTATTTTTCTTCAAACCAACAGAAAGGGTTCAACCCACTTCAGTGATGAGCTTCCAAGCACTGTGGAGACAGCAGGAGGCAGAGCTTCCTGGGGGCAGGTCTGTGGGGTTTGGGGTTTTGTTCCTTTGAGGCATGGGCGTGGAGCCTTTCCAAGAAATGAGCCCTATGATACTGTGCCATAGCCACCATGTTGTTCCTGCCCTGGCTGATATGGCTAGCCCAGCAAGTTCATGCAAATGTTGCTCCCCTAGAGTCTGCTTGTGAGTTTAGGGACAGATTTCCCACCTGCAATGGGCGCTCGTGTGTCTGCTGTTGATATGATAAAACACCAGAGGCTTGGCACTTTATAAAGAGAAGGGGTTGATGGCAGTGTGTGTGTGTGTGTGTGTGTCCATGTCCTAGTTTGCTCCCTATTTCTGTGATAAACACTATTACCAAAAGCAGTTTGGGAAGAAAAAAGCATTATTTGGCTTATACATCCCAGGTGAAAGTCTGTCATCGAGGGAAGTCAGGGCAGGAGCTCGAGGCAGGAACCTGGAGGCAGGAACTGATGCAGAGACCATGGAGGAGTGCTGCTTACTGGCTTGCTCATCCTGCTTTCTTAGATAACTCAGCATCATTAGCCCAGGGGTGGTCCCACCCATAGTGAGCTGGGCCCTCCTCATCAATCATCAACCAAGAAAATGCTGCACAGACCTGTCAGTAGACAGTGTGGTAGAGGTAAATCCTCAACTGAGGATCCCTCTCCTCAGATGACTCCAGCCTGTGTTAAGTTGACAAAAGAAAACTAACCAGCATGGAGTGTGGTGCTGTTAAAGCCCTGGTTGTGCCATGATGTGACTAATGGCATCGAGGTGGCAGTGGGTGGGAGGGAGGAGGTGTGGCAAGGCTAGACAGCAGATGGGGGCCGTCTTGCTTGGTTGTAACATGCTTTCTTGTGGATCTTCTCTGAATGCCATGCTCTCAGTGACCCAATCATCTTTCCCTAGGACCCATCTATTAAAGGCTCGACCATATACCAGTTCTGCCACATAGAGGACCAAGTCTCCATCACATGAGCCTGGAGGAAGGGAAGTATCAACTCCGGGACCTCAGCCTTCCTGTCCACCTAAGGGCAGAAGTCAGGGACAGAAACAGAATCAAGAAGCATATGGGACACACATAGTCCAGGCATAGGCTCCTGGGAGTCTTGAGACCTGCTCACAGGGCACATCCACACATGGAGGAAAATGGCAAGACAGACCAACAGGTGAACAGGATCCAGAGTGACAAGAATCAGACCAGATATCACGTGAGGGGCCAGTATTGGGGAAAGGTGCTGGAAGATGATGGTGATTGATGATTTCTGGCTAGACCTTCCTGGATCTGCAGAAGCATTGAGCCAATGTTTGCAGGCATGGGGTGGTGGTCCCTACCGGGGGGGATGCTTTGGCTCCCATCACTTCATGCAGAAAGACTCACTTCTCACCTGTCCAGGCACCAAAGTCCAAGGACAAAATGCAGACTTGCTTGTGTCCTGTTTCTGCAGATGGTGGAAAGAGGGGTTGAGGTTGGGGTTCGGGAGGCACTGGAGGGAGCCCGATGAACTCAGCTGTTCCACCAGAGGTGGACTCTGAGGCAGGTGTCAGCACTGGACCTGCTGTGGTTGCTGTCCATCTGCTGTATAGGCCCAGTCTTATGTCACTGGGCAGGCCCGTGTCGGTCATCAGGCCTGGCACCTGGCTCCTCAGCCCGTGTACTTATATGTGTTGTTGATTAGAGTTTGTGTTGACATTCTCCAGGACCGAGTTTGCCATAGTGACAGAGTCCCAGCCTCTACCACTGGCCTTTGTGCCCTTCTGGTAGAGCTGAGTCCCACATATGGGATGATAGTGGGGCCATCACACGTGCCACAGTGACATGCTGAGCATTTATTATGCACCAACAGCCTTCAGCCACTGTATTAACTCCCTTATGTATACCCAGGGGCAGTTGTTACACACGTTGCTCAAAGTCACACGGCCATTATGCAGAGAAGCCCACAGGCAGGCAGGTGAGTCTCTATGCCATCTTGGAATGTCACTTCTCTGTGTCACACTGTGCTGATAGCCAGGAAGTGTCCGCAAACTTTTTCGTACAATCAGGAGGGCAGATCTTACCCAGTGGAGAGTTTGGTCCCAGGCTTCCCTCTCTGGAACTTTCTGAGGAGTCACTCCTGCTGATCTTCTGGAGAAGCATGGGAAGAATTTCCTAAATGCCGGTTTTGTTTATTTCAATCAGCTATAGGTTGGCTTCGGGCTTTCCCAAAGACAGTGTAAAACCCCAGACTTTCTTCCTGCCAGATCCAGCACCAATCATCTCTCAGTTAGGTTTTGGCGGCTCATACCATAGCTCTGGGTACCACAGGCCAGTGGCATCTGGGGGGAATGCTGGACTGAGGTAGGAGTTCTAAAGCAGTGAACCATGGGCAGCCCCACAGTGAGGGTGCAGCCTGTTCCCAAGTGCACCTGCAGGCGGTAACCCGGATGCAGTTTCTGTGATTGATGCTGCAGAGATGAGAAGTCCATTCTCACCACAGAGCGTCCAGTGTTTAATCTCAAACACGCAAAGCTCCTCTTTCAGAGCACAGGAAGAAAGGTGTGCCGCCTGACCTGCTGGCTGGGCTTTCCCTCTGGGTACCTTACTTCCAGTGTCCTGCCAGAATGTGGGCTTTTCAGCATCCCAGGGAGGACGACAGCATGAGCTCCTGTGTTCCACCCTCCTGGCCTTCCCCAGGCTCAGGCTGGGTCTCCTTGGGGACAGAGTCTGCGTTGCAGATCAGTCTGGGAAACGTGAGTCTCCAGCAGAATTCAGCGCTGGGGAAACCGCTGCGAAATTACTCCCTTCCTTCTCTGGAGGCCAGTGGACAAGAGAGCATTGTGTAGGGTCAAAGCCCTCCTGTCACAGAGGGGCCTTTCAGAGAAGCTGATGGGGTGGGCAGGACCCTAGCGGCCTGGGCTCCTGGGAACATGCCCTATCTTCTATGTGCACTGGGAGCTGCATGTGTGTGCGTGTATGTGCACAAGTGTGTGCACGTGTGTGTCTGTTCATGTGTATGTGTGTGTACATGTGCATTCGTGTGTGCTTGTGTATGAGTGTGTGTGTGCATGTGTGCACACATGTATGTGCCCATGGATATGTATGTGTGCACATGTGTGCATGCATGCACATGTGTATGTATGTGTGTGTGCATGCACACGTGTATGCTGGGCACGAGGAGCTGTGGGTTTGTGTATTCCTTGTAAACTGGGATAAAACAGCACTAACAGATTTCTCTGTTAGAAAGCTATTTCCTTGTAGGACCAGACATGGTAGGATGGGTAGACGGTATAACTGGATTCCTGAAAGGTACAAGTAAGGCTGCCAGCCTCTGAGCTCCCGGTTCGTTTGTGGAGACAGACAAATTAGGGGCAAGAAATGTAGCCCCCTGGCCTGTGCACTCTGGAGCAGTCAGCCATGTGACAAGTTGCCCATCAAAATACTCCTTCACCCTGAAAAGAGCCAGACACGCGCTCCTGGGGGAGGGAGGACAGGCAAGCTAATTAAGTTCTCTGAGCTGCTTTTGAGGGGCAGCAGTAACAGAATGGTACTTGCCACCTTTGGGCAGCTCGTGTGGGTGACGTGAGACTTGCTGGGGGCCTGGCTGGTGGCTCACAGCCATCTAAAATGAGATCTGATGCCCTCTTCTGTTGTGCAGACAGAACACTGTACACATAATAAATAATACAATAAAAAAATGCATGTGGGTATTGATCCATCCAGGGGGCACGGGCACCCTACCAGCAGCCACACCTTTGAGGAAAATTGGCCCTCCTTTTCCAGCAGCCATCGGTTGTCAGTGGGTTCTCACCTAGGGACAGGCTTTTATGAGCCCCTCTCCTGTCCATGCTGGGAGGCTGACTGGCTTGATCCTGTGGAGGTCACCACAGCTGCTGTGAGTTGATGAGTGCAATTGCCGTGTCATGTCCAGAAGACACCATGTCACAGCCCTCCCCCGGCCCGCCACTCTTTCATTCTTCCTGACTCCTTTTCCACGATGTTCCCTGAGTCCTGCAGGGAAAGGATGGATGTGGATGTCCCATTGAGGGTGAGAACTCAGCAGTCACTTATCCTCAGCACTCTAACGAGTCACGCGTCTCTCTCTGCGCTAACCACTACACTGCAAAGAGAAGCTTCTCTGACCCAGGCTGAGAGCAGAGCTAGTTTGTGGATACAGACAGAAATACTTTGAAGACAATTTGATAACATATCCATTTAACAAAACAACAGCATGACCTGTGACCTCCTGACCTCCAGCTTTTGACCAGGTGTACTCGACTTGGATCCCTTCCTATGAAGCAGACCTCAGATCCCACCGGGAAACAGTTGGTTTACCCCATGACTGCCATGCCACTATCACACCAGCGGTAGGTCTTGCTTTGCCTTTGTTCCTTCACTTCCAGCCATCCTGAAATTATCTAGACAGCCCCCTTGCAGCTAGAGAACCAGCTGCATGCACATTCAGCTCCCTATGACACATTACAATGTCCTACCACCCAGAAGGTGCTCTGTCTTCTTCTTAGGCACTCAGAAAGAAGGAGGCATCTACAACTGCTGGGTGGTTCCTCTGTGAATTCCCTGAGGTCAGGACAACAGGCAGGATCGTGTCAGCCTCGTGATTTGACTGGTTTATCTTGCTTATTTATTCCATCAGCTGAGGGTGGGATTTAAACAGCTCCAGTCATGTAACATGTGTCTATCCCTGGGAAGGTCTCTAGTGAGGGTCAACATGATGGGATTCACAATCACCGTGGAAACAAGTCTCTGGGTATGCCTGCCAGGAAGTTTCTAGGTTGTGGTCACCAAAGTGGGAAGATCCACCCTGAATGTTGGCAGCACCATCTCATGGTCTTGGGTCCTGGGCTGAATAAAGGAGGAAGTGAGCTGAGCACCAGCGTTCATCTTTCTCTGCTTCCTGACTGCGGATGTGATGTGACACACTCCTGTTACTCTGCCTTCCCCGCCATGATGGACTCTGCACCCTCGAACTGTGAGCCACAATAAATCCTTCCTGCTTGAAGTTGCTTTTGTCAAGAATTCTGTCATAGCAAAGAGACAATAACCAATACACCGTAGACGTGTGCCTGTGCACAGTGTGCAGGGTGTGCATGGTGTGCACACTCCCACCTGCATCCCAGCTGTCTAATTCTCAGCATCTTTTTCAGCCACTTTTCTGGAAACCCAGTTTTATTATTTTAGAATTTCTTCGGTTCATAAGATAAAATGCATATTCTGTCATTGACTGTTATGATTACCTCCCCTCCCAAGTGAGTGCATTGTGCATTCTGTTACATGGTTGAACTCTGCCCTGACCCCTAGATCGTAGCGCTCCTCCCCTGCCGCTGGAAAGCAGCTTCCTTGATCCTTTGTAGCAGTGGCATAGACGTCCACCTGGGCTTATGTAGCTAGTCCAGCACAGCTGAGGATAAGTGAGAGCTGGAAAATGTCACACACATGTCTGAGTGCCAGAGTCCAAGTCCATGCTGCAGACTTTAAAAGGTCTGTGGCGAGGAGGAGCCACCTCTGGGAGCAGGCGGGAAACATTGAGAAGGTGGGCAAGCCTGCAAGCCCAGCCTAGAGCCTGGCGCGTCTAGATCTTGCTTGAGTGGGGCTCGGTCATGTGCAGCCCTGGCTTTTCTTTGCAGAGAGCTGTTGGCAGAGGAAAAAACATGGAACGCCCAACCACAGGATTCCCAAAAACATGGCTAAGCATTAATTTCGCTAACATGTTAGATGGCACTTGGGTCTCCGCAGGCTCATTCCTGGGCTAGAAACAGTTCCCAAAAGCCATGTGATTCCACATTCCCCCTGGCCATGTGCGGATAATGAGCAAATCTGCCTGGTCTGGCCCTGGCGTTCTAGCCATTCAGAGCCAGGCATTCCCCAGCCCTGGCCTAGGCCTGCCCTTTGGATACTCCTCTTGCCCTTGGTGAAGACCAGAGCACATATACTCAGAGGGGTTCACCAGACCCAGACCCACAGGGCCACAATGGCACCACCTCCCAACCATTCAGTGTCTCATGGAGAACGGGCTAAAAAGAAGGCTACTAGGGTAGTGTCTTTAGGCCTTGACTCACAAACACTATTTCCATGGTTTTCTTTGAAACACACACACACAACCAAACCGATTTTAATTAAAGATCTTGTCTTGTGGTCAGGAGGCCACAAATGAGGGCAGAGTGGCTTTCATGTGACGAACATACACAGGGCTGAGCCTGTTTCCCATAAAAGGACACTTTTCCCCCCAAATAAGAGAACAGTTCGTTCCTCACGGTTGGGGAATGCTATGCGAAGCTGTCTTTTTCAGAGTCTGCAGTGGAGGGTCTCCCCACAGCAGCCTTTGCGGATGCTGAAGTAGCTGCGATGCTTGTCAACCTCCGGTGCCTGCTGGGATCATCCACGCTGAGATCAGACACGTGGTCCTGACTGTTAAGTAAAAAAAAAAAAAACCAGCCAAAATCCAAGTCAGTGCACCCCATAGCACCCCAAAACTCCCAGGCTTCCCATAGAGTGCCAGGATGTGCATGCCTGCCTTTCCCCTTTGTTTATTTTAAACATTTAAAAATTTGGGGCAGGGGCAATGGAGATCGCTCAGAGGTTAAAAGCATGATGCTCTTGTAGAGGCCGGGGTTAGATTCCCAACACTCACAGGGCAGCTCACAACAATCTCTAACTCCAGTTCTTGGGGTGTATAGTGCCCTCTTCTGCCTCCATAGGCACCAGGCAGGCACGTGGTGCATGCATACAGGCAAACCAACCATGCACATAAGACAAAGAAATAAAAGTTTGAATTTTATTACTCTGTGTGTGCAGTATGTGTCAAGGTCAGAGGAAAACTTTTGAGAGTTGGTTCTCACCACTGAGCAGCCCTGCCCAGCCCTGTGATATTTGATTTCGAGATAGTTTCCCTAGGTGATCCGGAGAACAGTGGGGACCTGAGGAGAGAGGAGGCTGGACTATAGGTCAAGGAGCATATGAACCCAGGGTCCAGGATTCAGGGGCTAGCCCATGGTCTGGGCTGAGCTGAGAACCTCTGAGTGAGGGTGTGATGAGCACTGTGCAGTGAGCACCACACTATGGGCACTGTGCAGTGAGCACCACACTATGGGCACTGTGCAGTGAGCACCACACTATGGGCACTGTGTGATGAGCACTGTGCAGTGAGCACCACACTATGGGCACTGTGTGATGAGCACTGTGCAGTGAGCACCACACTATGGGCACTGTGCAGTGAGCACCACACTATGGGCACTGTGCAGTGAGCACCACACTATGGACACTGCAGTGAGCACCACACTGTGGGCACTGTGTGATGAGTACTACACCATGGACACTGTGATGAGCACTGTGTCCACTGTGCAATGAGCACCACACTATGGGCACTGTAAGATGAGCACTATGCAATGAGCACCACACTATGAGCACTGTACAGTGAGCACTACACTATGGGCACTGTGTGATGAGCACCACACAGTGAGCACTGTGCAAGGAGCACTATGCCATGAGCACCACACTGTGGGCATTGTGCAATGAGTACTACACCACAGACACTGTACACCCTGGTTCGGAGCTGTGGTCAGGACTTTGACCAGCCTTCACACTTGGGGGGGGGGTTCCTCTATCCTGTGCAGGATGGCATGCATTCTATCAGAGGCTCACAGCCTTTCCCTCTGACACGGGACAAGTGCCTCACGCCTGTTTTATCAGGCAGAGCAGGACTTCTCAGGTCCCTGGTAGTCCAGTGCTTCCCCACAGGGCAGAGTCCGTAGACAGAGCCTCTTGTTCCCACTGTGGCCTCCGGTGGATTTCAGTGGTCTCCAGGTGAAAACACCAAAAGAGCAAACAAGCACACACAGAGACTCCCCTCTGTCACGCCAAGGCCACGGGGCTGTGGCACCTCTCCTCCATGACCCCTGCAGTATGGACCCTGTGCCCTCGCACACAAGAGGGCTGCTTCAGCTCTGTGGATCACCTCTCTATTCCAGCCAGCAGGAAAGAGGACTGCCTAGAAGGAAGAGCAGGGCTCCAGTCAGCTATAGGGGTTTGTTTGATGTTTTAGGGATAAAGTGACCACATTCTTACCTTAATCTTATTAGCTATAATGTGGTCAGATAACATCAGCTACCAGCAAGGGAGGCTGGGAAGTGTGGCTTTAATTCTGGGTGTCCATATACCTGGCTACGGGGGCTGTTTCTGTGTTCCTGTGTGTCCCTGGTGTTCATGCCAGAGCCAGGACTGTGCGAGGGTTTCCCTGAGTGGACAGATGCGTGTATGGTGTAGCAGAGGGACTGACATAGGGCTAATCAGGGCTCACTGCTCAGTCTTATGGTGTGTGATGGGTCAGGGTGTAGTGAGATGGCTCAGTAGTACGTATTTCACCATGGCAAGGGTGAGCACATGTGGTCTTCAGAGAAGGCATGCCCTTCCCAGCAGCCAAGGGCTCTCTGCCTCTGCCCCAGCTTTGCGTAGGTCACTACAGGATCCCACCATCCCCTCCAACACCAGGCTAGGCCTTGCAGAGAATGTCCCAGGTAACCCTGCCCCATGGTCTCCATTTCACTCATCCAGTCACTGGGGCCGTTTGCTTTGCGGACAGCTGTGAGGTGGGGTCATCTTCTACAATTCAATTAGCAATAGACACCCCCCCCCCAAACTCAGCAGATGGGAGGCCCAGTCACTTGTTATGGGGGATGAGGAAGGGGGCTCCATAACCTTGTGGGAGGCGGACATAACTCCTGAACACTCAGCCAGACCAAGCAACAAGGAGGTGGTCAGGAACCGCCCACACACTTCCCCCAGATGGCACCCGCAGCTGTGGCTCCTTAAGTCCCACTTGGGGCCTCCACACGCAAAGGACTCAGGTTGTCTTCTAGCCTGGCAAGAAGGTGACGAAGGACCTCATCTTCACCCTCTGTCCTCAGTGAAGGGGTGAGAGCTGAGCTCTAGGAAGGGCCTTGAAGCTCCTCTGTCCCACTTCTGGTTCTGACACTGGGAAACTGAGGCCCAGATGGTAAAGTGAGTTCCTCAGAGGCCCAGAAGAGCTAGGACTAGACTCCACCCTTCTGACTCCATGACACTTAGGTCCACATTAGACTCCTAGGAAGGCTCTGTTGTCATCCTGCCTCAATTATGTGTGCGCCCAGAACAAGCATTGCAGGGGTCAGGAGCTCACTGTCCTGTGGTGAGGTTCTGGTTCCCAGCTCTGTTAATTCTGTCACTCTGTCTGTGACAGAAGAGGAGCCCACGCAGGGATCCATCCTTTCCTCATGGGATGGGGCAGCCCAGTGCTTGTTGGCATCTTGCCTCCTGCCCTCGGCACACTGTCCTCTCTGGTCCTGAGCCTCTCTGGCCCTAGATGGCTGAGATTGTGTTTCCACCCATGTCAGGGCCCCGGGGCTCTCTCTCCAGGAAGTCCAGCTTACTGCAGCAGAAATTTACCAAGGAACCTCTGCCAGGAACAGAAACTTTGAGGCTCAAAGAACTGGGTGACCTCAAGAAATGAAGAAACAGCTGGACAAAGGACATTTGTGAGCCTGGGATCCAGCTGGGGTGGCTGTCTGGAGACTACTGACTTTTTCCCTGTATCTGAACCCCAATAATATAGCTCTAAAACTCCAAGTCAGAGGCTGGGGTGTGGCTCATTTGATGGAGTTCCCGCCAAGCATGCATGAAGCCCTGGGTTCCATTCTCAGCATGGTATAACCCGGGTGTGATAGTGCATGCCAGTGATCCCAACTCTGGGGAGGTAGAGGCAGGAGGAGCATAAGTTTAAGGCTGTCCTGGGCTACTTAACAAGTGAACTTGGGGCCAGCCTGGGCTATGTGAGACCTTTTTCTTAATGAAATAAAATCCAGTAAAAAAATAAAATAAAGTCCAGTAGAAAGCCTGCTCCAAGCCTCTGCATCTTACTTTCATTCCTCAAGAGCAGAGAGTGGGATGCCATGCCAGCCACCTTTGCCTGCCTTTCCATTGGGGGTAGGTGGGCTGCCCAGAAAGCCTGCTGTGCTATGGAGGGAAGGGGCTCACAAGCCCTGATAACGTGGTCCCTCCTGCCTGCTTGCCTGATAACGGCTGCATTTGGAAATACACGACACTCTTTCCTCACATCTGCTCCAAATTTGTGTTTCAGAAATGAGAGCACTCGGTTCCGTGGTATCACACGGCACTCCGCTGGCCTGGGAATATGGAGCTGATTGGACGTCCCACCCAAAGGAGAGGCGGTTCAAGCTCTTTCCAGGAAATTGAGTGGAACACCCAAACTGACATCCAATATTAAATATTATATTTGTGGAGTTGTTCTGGAGAGTTCCCTGGCATCCGACATCTGGGAGAGAAATTTATAAGTGGGGAAACTGAATGCCTAGTTGGAATGAGGCTCATCAGAGCTGGGAAATTAAAACATCACTGTGCGCAGGGCAGGAGGGCTGCACAGAAAGGTAGGGCTATTAAAATATGATTAGCCCAGCCGTATTTTGTCTCCAAAATGTCATACATCATTAAAGTTGAAAAGACTTTGATGCCAGTACCCCTGGCAAGGGCTGTGCCCCGTCAGCAGAATGGACCCCAGAACGTTCTCTGCAAATATGCAGGCTCACTAAGTGGGGCAGAACCCAGAAAACCATGGCTGCACCCCCAAATCCAAGCCCCGATGCTCATGAGCCTCAAATGTGGCATGTGTCAAGCCAGGCAGATTCAGGAAGTGGGGCACAGGGTAGGGCCACCTGCAGAATGCAGCAGAGGGTCAAGGGTGCAGCCTGGTGGCAGAGTGCTCACCGAACATGGCTGAGTCCCTGAGTTCTGTCTCCAGCAACTTAAACGAAACAGACAAAAGTATACCCAAAATCTGGGTGATCAAGACCAATGATATTTTAGCCTAGGAGCAAAAATTAAAGTGCTAAACCATTATCTGCTGTGATTGGCAAGCCTTTTTTTTTTTTTTTTTTTTTTAATATAAATAAAGTTTTATTAGGCCCAGGGCCAGAATCAGGGATGGGCCAGTCAGGAAGGGTTTTATAAAGTCAGGATCATATTTTGTCCTTTTAAAAAATTTGATATTTTGCTTGTTATATGGAGTTTTACAGTTTTGACTTACCTTTTTTGAGGCAGGATTTCATGTGGCACAGGTTGGCCATGAGCCAGGATCTCATGTAGCACAGGCTGGCCATGAGTGCACTATGTGACCCAGGATGACCTTGAATTTCTGATCCTTCTACTTCCTCCTCCCAAGTGTTGGGATTAATAGGCATGTGAAACCATACCCAGTATTGTTTGTGGTGCTGGGAATAGAATCCAAGGGTTTCATGTATTCTGGGCAAGCCTTATACCCACTGAGCTACATTCTCCATTCTTACAATTTTGATTTTAATAAACAACTGCTTTTTAAAAAATAATACTCCTGAGAGGTGAGGGTTGTGACTTTCTTTTATCTAAATTTCATTATTTAAATCAAATGTGCCCCACCGGATTACTTCAGTCTCTGCCCTGGCCAGAGGAAAGGTTTGACGCTTTCTTGTTTCCCCCACCAGGGACTTCCAGGTCTCCAACTCTGTCACTGTTCCTGTAAGAACCCTGGCCTGGTACTTGGAGGCCACCAAGAGCTTCCTGTAATCCTAAAACACCCACCCATCTGCAGTCTCCCCTCGCCTCACTGATGGGCACAGCTGGCCTCAGAAGCCTTTGGTGGTAGAAAGTGCAGTTCCATGGGACAGATGCAGGGTTGGCACCTCCTGGCCAGGGTCTCTAGGTGTCAGGCAAGAAGGGGGTAGGAAGTCCCATCATGCACCGCTTGAGGAGGGAACCCAGATGCCACCCCAGAGACCACCTGCACTCAGGTGTCTGTGCTCAAGCATCTGGGCATGAGCGTCATCTGGGCACCAGCCACATTCATGGCTGCGCACAGTTATGAAGATTGTTGGCAGCTGGGAGTATTTTAGAGTTAAAAACTGCTGAAGGCAGCTCTTGGCTCCCTCCCAGGCATAGGCAGTGAACCCTGTGGGTTGTCACTCAGCAGCTGGCTTTAGGGGACCCCAAACATCCCCCCCAGCTCTGACCTGGGAGCCTATGTGGCTTGAGTGGGTCTTAGGAAATCTGAAGTGGCCTTGGGAATGACCTAGGCTGACCCTGCACAGTGAGGAGGGTGTCCCTGACATGGTGGGCAGCAACCACAATCCAATCCAGGCTCGAGTTGCCTGGGTTGGTTTGAATTCCCTGGGTTGCTCAGGCTGGCCTTGAACTTAGTGTCCTCCCACCTAAGCCCCTGGAGTAGCTGGGTCGCCAGGCCTGCAGCCCCTGGCTTAGAGAAGCTGCTTCTGAGAGCTTTGTGAGTTGGGGAGAGGACCGCCGAGACCAAGTTAGTATGGAAATGCATCAAACACAGGCTTTCACACACACTCAGCAAGCTCTCTAGCACCCAACTTTGTCCCCTGGAGCCCATGACTTTGCATGCTAATTAAAAACAACTATAAACAATGATATCAATTCCTGGCCACATCCCATATTTACTGAACAGGAAGTGTGCTGACAGTGGAGAGTTCATTTTTGACCCCTCTCGTGTGGCCCCGACGACCATGATCAGAGCCACAGCAACAGCTCTGTCACTAATGGCTGGGAGGCGCTGGTTCTTAAGAAGCTCCTGGGTCCTCCCATGGCCTAAATTACTGGGGCATACTTGGGCAGTACTGACTCCCAATGCCCCCAAATGTGAGGATGGGGTGCAGAAAGACCTGTCATCTCCCTCAGCAGCGGTCCATACCCATCCCATTAGGAGAAGAGGAAGGGGAGAATCGGGGGCCATGGCACACCCGCACTGGGCAGATGGATGTCAGGAAGTAGTGAGGTCGGAGTGTCATCGAGGAAAGCTGTAGCTGGGGACATGGGACAAGAGGCTCTGTAAGGCTGGTTTTGCCTCCAACCACTGAGGGCTGGAAAAGGCCCAGTCATAATAGATTTGACCTGCTGCCTGCTGAAGACACAGACCCGAAGGCAGCCCAAGAGACCCATAAACTGAACTCACAGCCCCCGTCCGTCCCTGGGTTTGGCGTGGTGGAGGCTGGCATTACTACTATAGTGGGGAGGAGTCGTGGTGACTCATGGCCCTTCCTCCCAGAGCTTTCCCTTGCCACTGTTGAATGAAACCTCAGACATCTGAGTTACGGCAGAGCCTCCTGGAATGGCCAGAGCTCTCGGGCATGGTGGAGGCCATGCCGATCACTGTCATCCAGAGTCTTGGCCCCAAGTTTTTGGGAAACTTGAGGTCAGTGGCATATTAAAGGGGACTGTTGAACCTGCATAGGATTTGGTTCAGAGTGTGTACTTGGGTCAGTGGTAGGAGGAGAAGGAGGGAAACTGAGTCACTTCATACACTGGGAAAATCCAGGCCATTGAATGTGGGACAGGACTTCCCAGGTCCTGTAACGACCTTGGAGGAAATACTGTGAAAATACCCAACACTCTTGGTGAGCCTCAGTTTCCCCATCTGTGAAGTGGGAAGAAGACCTCAGGGTCCTGTGAGGCTTTAAAGTATGAGCTGAATTCAGTCAGGCAGAGTACATCCTGCCAAGACACTCACGGAAAACACCAAAGATGCTGGGATCCGCTTTCTCCCTTCCTCTGCCCATCTCCCAGGCCATGTTTATTTTTTTTTCAATCTGTGTTTTATTTTACACATTGACTCAGTGTGACATCATTAAAAGTTACTGTGTGCCCTTTATGTAGTCTCCACAACTTTACTTATTATATAATCTTGACTTATGTAGTAGAATATTATTTTAACGTGTGTTACTTTTACTTATGTTGCATTTGTTTAACTCTGTGAAGCTGTGTTACTGTGCCTGTGTAAAACACCTGATGGTCTAATAAAGAGCTGAATGGCCAATAGCAAGGCAGGAGAAAGGATAGGCGGGGCTGTAGCATGAATCTTAAAAGTTCTTATTTATAAAAACAAACATGGAGCCAGATATTGGAGTGAACACTGAATGATCAGAGAAGCAGAACAAGCCACAGCTTCCTCACCTCCCAATTCCTCAGCTGATCCTGTTTCCTCAGACTGGAAGCTTCTGTGTTCTTATCCAAATGGATCTCAGCTGAACTGCAGCTCAAAAGCCTAAAAGCTTAACCAGCCTCTAGTTCCTCATCCTCATGCCTTAAATACCTTTCTGCTTCCTGTCATCACTTCCTGAGATTAAAGGCTCTTTTACCGTGCCTGGCTGTTTCCAGTGTGGCCTTGAACTCACAGAGATCCAAGCAGATCTCTGCCTCTGGAATGCTAGGATTAAAGGCGTGTGTGTTACCATTTTCTGGCCTCTATATCTAGTGGCTGTTCTGTTCTCTGACCCCAGATAAGTTTATTAGGGATAAATATAAGTTAATATTTTAGGGAACACAATATCACCACACAGGGCTGGCAGGCATAGAGAATATATAGAGGGAGAAATCTGGGAGGAGAGCTAAGATCTAGGAGCCAAAGCAGGAGGAGGACTCCAGGGGCCAGCCAGATAGCAAGCCACAGAGTAAGAGTAAGATTTACAGAAGTTAGAGAATGGAAAAGGCCCAGAGGCAAAAGGTAAATGGAATAATTTAAGATAAGGAAAGTTGGCTAGAAACTAAGCCAAGCTAAGGCCAGGCATTCATAAGTAATAATAAGCCTCCATGTGTGATTTATTTGGGAGCTGGGTGGCGGGCCCCCAAAAAAGAGTAAAAAACAAAAAACAACAGACTTATTCTTTGTTTCAGCTATGATGCACTCTGAAACCTCTGAACACATCTCCCAACATTAAGGTTAAAAGAATTTAAGCTAGCTGGCCTACTGGGACTCAATTGTTTTTCTGTTTATTTATTTATTTATTTATTTATTTATTTATTTATTTATTTATTATACAGTATATAATCTGGCTGCATATACTCCTGCATGCCTGAAGAGGGCACCAGATCTCATTACAGATGGTTGTGAGCCACCATGTGGTTGCTGGGAATTGAACTCAGGATCTCTGAAAGAGCAGCCAGTGCTCTTAACCTCTGAGCCATCTCTCCAGCCCCCAATTGTTTTTTTTAATCATTAAGCTAAGCCACAGTCTATGTGGCTCCTCAATAGAAACTCATGTGTTCTAGCTATGTGACATTTCCTTGTTTAATTTTCAATCATCAAAACTCTATTTAAACTAACATTATTATCAATTAGATAGCACAGCTTAGGAAGAAATTATCTTCATAATAATCTACAGGTAAAAATGCCCAGTAGAACAGGATATTTTCATGAGATAAACACACTACGTTACAGGCAGTGGGGATCTCCCTACATGCATTCACACCATACCAGATAATAAAGAAAGATAGCAGCAGAAAACATGTGAAGGCACAGCAGAAGCAAAAGACATTCTGGAGCCTGTGGTCTCGGGGCCTTGCCTATCCAAGATTCACCCATCAAGGCTTTGTCTCCTGGTGGGCTGATACCCAGAAATCAACGGCCATCTGCTGCTCCTCTGACATGGCCACTGGCAGTATACAATGTATTTTGATCATATCTATCTCCCACTGCCTCCTCCAGATGTCCCTTTCCCAACTTTATGTCCTTCTCTCCTTTATTAGTGATGCCCAAATGTGCATGGGTGTAGGGCCATCCACCAGAGCATGGGCAACCTACTAGTGCCCACACCCCAAAGAAAAGTGACTCTCCTCCCCTCTGCAGCTATCAACTGTCAAAACTCCTCATCTGGGGTGGAGTTTCATGAGCACCTCCATATCCATGCTGGGATTTTGTCTGACTTGATCTTACGCATCTTCATGAGTGCAATGGCCATATCATGTTCAGAGGACAGCATTTCACAGTACTGCTTCCCATCCTCTGGCTCTTACCTCCTTCCCATGCCCTCTTCCATGATGTCCCCTTGGGCAGGGAGAGAGTTGATACAGATGTCCTGTATATGGCTGAGCACTCGATATTACATTTTCTTAGTTCTTTGAGTCTTTGCATTAACTATTGCCCCTTGCAAGAGAAGTTCCTCTGACCAAGGTTGAGAGCAGCACTAATCTATGGGTAGAAACAGAAATATTTACAAGGCATTTTGGCAACATGTCTACTAAACAAAACAACTATAGTAGGTTTCTGCCCTAGTACCTATGACCTCCTGAGTAGTGGATAGTTGACCAGATTTATAGCATCAGGCATCAATTCCCTCCCATTAAACAGGCCTCAGATCCAAGAATAAAGCAGTTGGTTACCCCCATAACTATCACACCACTATTGCATTAGTAGACACAACTTGCTTGACATAGGTGCTGTAGCATGCAGGCTCCACCACTGGGTAAGACCATTGATCTCTTTTCTCCCCCAGCAGACTGACTGCATAGCACCTTCTGGAACTACAAAACCACCTAGCAGGAGGGAGTGTCCTGGTCAGTTCCAGATTGATTTGTCCATATCTTGCAAACAAAGTGCCTTCAGCAATAAGGTCTCACCAGCTAGTATAGTAGGCAGCTAAGCAATGGCAATAGTCTGTTGTTTTGGGAACTTCTTGACCAACAACTCATAGGGAGGTGTCCCACACCTAAGACTGAGATGTCCATTTAATAACCCATGTCTTCTGGGAGTGGCATTGTCCATCCATATAGGATGCCTCCATCTCCAGACTCCCCTTTTATATGATATTTTTTACAAAGCAGTGATTTTTCCATAAGGCCTTCCAGTACACCCTTAGGTTTTGGTTAACTTATTCACACTGCCTCTCCTCTCCCATCTGCCAGCACCCATCCAGGCTTAACACTTTAACTCTTACTATCCCTCCACTTAGTTTATTATCCTATTTTACTATCTCCTGCCACACTCACGGACTCTTTCTGACTTTCTTACCTTTACAGACACTCTCAGTTAAACACATATATCTAAAAACTCAAAGTTAAGATCCACAGAGTGAAGACACATGGTGTTTGTGTCTCTGGGCCTGGATTATCTCATAGTCTAATGTGTTCCAGTTTGTCTTAGTTAGGGTTTCTACTGCTGTGATGAAACACCATGACCAAAATTAAGTTGGGGAGGAAAGGGCTTATTTGGCTTACGCTTCCACATTGTAATCTATCATTGAAGAAAGTCAGGACAGTAAATCAAACAGGGCAGGACCCTGGAAGCAGGAGCTGATCCAGTGGCCATGGAGGGGTGCTGCTTACTGGACTGCTCATCATGGCTTGCTCAGCCTGCTTTTTTTACAGAACCCAGGACCACTAGGCTAGGGATGGCACCGCCCACAATGGGCTGGGCCCTCCCCCATCAATCATTAATTAAGAAAATGCTCTGCAGCAAGATCTTAATGAGGCATTTTATCAATTGAGGTTCCCTCCTTTCAGATGACTCTAGCTTATGTCAAGTTGACATAAAACTAGCCAGCACAACTGACCCCTTGTCAACTTGACACACACATCACCGTTAAGCCATAACTTTTCCATTTTTTTGTTCATCCCCAAGATCTAAGATTAGTAAATACAACAAATATAAAACATATTACAAACTTAAAAGTTCCACAGTCTTTACCACTTCAAACATTTTAAAAGTCCAAAGTCTCTTTTAAAACCAAAAATCCCTCCAGGCAGTGGTGGCACACACCTTTAATCCCAGCACTTGGGAGGCAGAGGCAGGTGGATCTCTAAGTCAGAGGCCAGCCTGGTCTACAGAGTGAGTTCCAGAATAGCCAAGGACACACAGAGAAACCCTGTGGGAAAAACAAAACAAACAAACCACCCTAAGATCTCTTTAAAAATTCAGTCTCTCAACTGTGGGCTCCTGTAAAATAAAAAATAAGTTAAATACTTTCTTACTTCAAGAGAGATGAACCAGAGCACAGTCACAATCTAAAAAACAAAACAAAACAAAACCATACTCCAACATTGTAAGTAATTCAGTGTCCAGTGTCTGGGATCCACTCATGATCTTCTGGGCTCCTCCAAAGGCCTTGGTTCAGTTCTCCACCTCTGCCGTCTGCAGCACACACAGCTCTAGGCTCAAGCTGCCTCCACTCCACTGCTGCTGCTGTTCTTGGTGGTCATCCCATGGTACTGGCATCTCCAAAATGCCGGGGTCTTTTGCTGCAAAAAGGATGCACTGTTACTACTGAGTGCCTCTCCTGGGCTCTCGTCAGGGACTGCAGCCCCGCCACACAGTGCCAGCCTCAGCTGCTCTCCAAGACCCCTTCACACCTGTAAAACCAGTACCACCTTGGTGATTCTTACACTACTAAGTTTGGCTGCCAGCATAAGGCACAGCCTTGGCCACCTCTGGAACACAGCTTTTGTGTGCTGACCCTGAGGAAATACCTTCCAGAAGACATCGCCTCAGTGATGCTGGCCTCTTCTTTTTTTTTTTTTTTTTTTTTTTTTTTTTTTTTTTTTTTTTTTTTTTTTTTAAAGATTTATTTTATTTATTATGTATACAGAAGAGGGCGCCAGATCTCATTACAGATGGTTGTGAGCCACCATGTGGTTGCTGGGAATTGAACTCAGGACCTCTGGAAGAGCAGTTGGTGCTCTTAACCTCTGAGCCATCTCTCCAGCCCCGCTGGCCTCTTCTTAATCGCAGCTGATTCTCTAGCCCCAGCTGTCCAGCATCCATTGTCCCAGCAAAGAGAAGGTTTTTCTTTAGTGGTTCTGACCTCTTGTTAATCACGGCTGACTCTTCAGTTCCAGCTGACCAGACACCATGGATTCTTTACACAAATGGCCTGGAAGAGTCTTTGCTTCCCTCTGAAACTTCACAAGCCAGGCCTTCACATCTTCACGACTTTCAGAACTCTTTTTTTTTTTTTTTTTTTTTTTTTTTTTTTTGGCTTTCAGAACTCTTATCTTCCAAGCTCCTACAGAACATCCCATTGAGGTCTCAATATTCATTGATTTTTCTAACCCAAAGTTCCAAAGTACTTCAATAATCCTCCTGAAACAACATGGTTAGATCTGCCACAGCAATACTGCGTTATCCTGGCACCAACTTGTCATAGTTAAGGTTTCTATCGCTGTGATGAAACACTGAGGTGGTATGAATGAAAATGACCCCCATAGGCTCATAGGGAGTGGCATTATTAGGAGGTGTGTGTAGCAGGCTTTCTTTGGGCCATCAGCCAGCTCCCAAATTATGACACAGAGACTTATTAATAGTTATGAATGCTCAGCCTTAGCTTATGCTTGTCCCACTAGCTCTTATAACTTGAATTAACCTGTTTTTCTTTGTCTACATTTTGCCTTGGGGCCTTTTACCTTTATTTCATTCTGTATGTCCTACTCTGTGTCTGGCTGGCGCCTGCCTGGCTGGCTGGCCTGGGCATCTCCCTTTCTTCCTCCCTCATTCTCTCCTTTCTCCTTCCCTGAGCCTAGATTCCTCTTCCTACTCATTCTCTCTGCCCGCTAGCCCTGCCTATCCCTCTCCTGCCTAGCTATTGGACATTCAGTTTTTTTATTAGACCAATCAGGTACCTTAGGCAGGCAAGGTGAAACAACACTACATCTTTATATAGTTAAACAAATGCAACACATCTTTGCATAGTTAAACAAATCTTCTACAACAGTGGTCCCCTTCCACGCATCCTTGCCATCATTCCTTGTCACTAACAATAGCCATTCTGACTAGGTGGAATTTTTGTTTTCATTTACTTGGTGGCTGTGGATATTGAGCATAAAAAATATTCATCAAGCATTTGTACTTCTCTTGAGAACTCTCTGTTTAGGTCCATGCTCTCTTTGTGATTGGGTCACAACATTGTTGATTTAAAGAGGCTTTCTGCTTCACTTCTGAAGCCTAATTTACTTAATGTCTCTGCTTCAGGTTTTAATAACATGTTTGCAGCACAAAAAGGCACACAGAAATGCAAGTGTCCCTTGGTGGCATGGTGAGGGTTCAGAGCCTGTCTAGCAATTTTCAGCTGGATAAAGAAAGAGGGAGATGCACATGAGCATGTGGTGGACAGAGGATGATTCCCCAACCCATCCATTTTTTTCTCCATCTGCCCACCCACCATCTATCTAACCCATGCATCCACCATCTGTTTATCCATCTTCAATCCATCATGTACCCATCCATCGACCCATTCATTCATTCACCCAGTCACTCACCAGCTTACCCATCCACTCATCCATCCATCCATCAACCTACCCATCCACTCACCCGTGTATCCATCTATCCACCTATCATCTACCATCTGTTCACCCATCTTCTATTCATCCTCCACCAATACTCCACTCACCCATTCTGTCTACCATCCACCCATTCAATCATACCTTTATTCATCCATCATTCCATCCACTTCTTTGTGTACACATTCATTTGTAACAAAGCATTCTCTCAGTGTATCATTGTTAGCAGACACCAGACACTTCTCATTTAGTCCCTACAGCTCTCTGAGGCAAGTATTGCCACTACTACTTCTTTGGACATGTTGGAAAACTGAGGCACAGTGACTTATTCAAAGCCATGTAGCTCCAACCATCAGTGCTAGGACCTGATCTCAGGCTTGCAGACCTTCCTATGCCAATGCCTGGGACTAGCCCCTTGGACCAACATTTGCTTAGGGGTGAAGTGGGTGACACCACCATTTGATTCAAGGTGTTTTACAGACCTACCCAACCAGCCTGTTTTTTTTCTTCTCAAAGAGCTAGAGTTTGGATTTGGAAAATCACCTAGGGAGTCCATCTGCATGTAGAATTTGGAAAGGTCAGTTTTGAGACTGGATTGGGGTGGTTAAAAAAGGAGTATGCAGCCGGGTGGTGGTGGCACATGCCTCTAATCCCAGCATTCAGGAGGTAGAGACAGATGGATCTCTGTGAGTATGAGGCCAGCCTGGTCTACAGAGCAACTTCCAGAAGAGCTAGGACTGCTACACAGAGAAAAACCCTGTCTTGAAAAGCAAAAACAAAACAAAACAAAACAAAAAAGGAGTATGCACTATCCATCAGAGTTTTGTACGGTCATGTCTGGGAACAAATCCACATTTCCTGTATTTACTGGAGCATTGTGTAGGATGAGAAAAGACCCAGGTCATCCACGACCCAGGGTACATTGCAAGGGACCAGCTGCTCAGGAAGTAAATCAGGAATGGCATTAAAAGGCATCCAGTAAAGTTGGTGTGGGAACCAGGTAGGAGACATCCTTGGATCCATTGTGTCTAAGTAAGATGAGAAGTGGGGAAAGAGCCATGATGCCCCTCCTCTTCCTCCCACTCCTCTTCTCTTTTTTCTCCTCCTCCTCTTCTTCCAAGAGGTGATCCTGCAGTAGGATTAGGCCTAAGGCTAGAGTTCACCATTATCATCACCACACCACCATCACCACCACCATCACCATCATCACCATTACTAACACTTCCACCACAATCATCACTACCATTACCAACACCACCATCACTACCATCATCACCATCACTAACACTTCCACCATAATCATCACTACCATCACCACCACCACCATCACCACCACCATCACCATCACTACCACCACTATCAACATCATTACTAACACCACCATCACCACTATCACCATCATTACCATCGTGTTAGCATGGAAACAACAGCAGATGCTATTGTTGGAGTAACTTTTGAAGGCCATGATTCCAGTCTCCCTGAAGCCATGTCCTACCACGCCCACTGTATGGACAGGAAAACAGACTTACAGAAATGAATAACTTTTCCTCAGTCACACAGATGTTGAAGAGCCAAGTCTGGATGTAAACTAGGGTTTAGAACTGGACGTAAACTAGGGTGTAAAACTGGATATAAACAAATCCTACACATCTGAACTTAAACATGTCAGCTGTGTTCATATTCTAGGGCGTGCTAACTAAGGCTGAGAGAGGGTATAGTCTGTACAGCCATGTTTGAGTATTTGACAAAGGCTTGCTCGTCCATGTGGGTGGCTTCTTGCTTCCCTTTCCTTCTTCCCAGAGAGGAAGAGCTAAGACACTGCCCTAAGCCACCTCCTTGTGCTTTCTTCAGCGGGGACCCGTCCATGACCGCCCCCTTTCTTCTGCCTTCAGTGGACTGCGCAAGCTAAAGCTGGTGCCAGTGAACTTTGGGCCCCTAAACAAGTCCCCCAGTAAGGTTGGTGTCCAGCCTCATCTGGGCAAGTCTGAGACGTGTGGCCATCAGTTCTGTAGTGTATACAATGAAGATGAGTGTAAGGAGTACACACAGAGGGTACGCTGACACAGCCGTGCCTCCTGTCCCTGCCTTCATCACAGCCTCCATGACACCAGGCTTCCCCTGGACCCATCTCCGTGGTAACAACCGGGACCACTGCTGACTCATTCCAGGTGGGTTGCACTTTTTGCTGTTGTTTTCCAAAGCCAATGAAATGTCAGAGTGTCTTACCACCAAAGGTGAAGCAATAAGGACAGATGTGACTATAGACACCTGGGCATGTGGGATCCATCACACTCTTGGACCCATATGCTACTTCACCTGTTCTGGGACTCTTTGACTCAGGATGCTTTACTCACCCCAAGCTGCCTCTGCCCTGCTTATGCTCCCTAAGTTCTCTTCGTGATCCAGACCTCCGTTCACACCCCGCCTCCTACAAACCACCCTCCGTGTTTGATTCTCCTCAGAGTACATATTCCCACAAAAACCTGCTGTCCAAGCATGAGCTCCCAGCCAGCCCTGTGCTCTCTGGGCACTCACATGCCATCCTGAGCCCCACCCACCTGTCCCCTGCTTCAGCCAGTGTCCATGGGAAGCCTCAGAACATGGCCTGACGACTCTCTGGGCAAGGTTCACGGTGTGCAGGGGAGTCCTCTGTCAAGCCCCCCCTCTGTTTCTTACTGGAGTTGATACAACTAGCGCATGAAAAACTGGTCCAACCTCCTCATACAGAGTCTGTCAATCTTATACCTTGGGTCAGGCCCCATAGACCCTGGTCAAAGCATCCTCAGATGGCAGAGTTGGTGGAATATCAGCAGCACCAGATAGCATTAAAGAACATGGACGGCTCAGTCAGTGTGTGCTTGTCATGAAAGCATTAGGATCTGAGTTCCGTTCCCAAGAATCTACATATAGATTCTCACACCTGTAACCCCAGCTCTGAGAGACAGAGACAGGGCATCCCTGGGGCTTGCTGGCCAGTAAGCCTAGCCTACGCACCAAGCTCCAGGCCCATGAGAGACCCTTTCTCAAAACAATGAGGTGAAAAGCTGAAAAAGTAACACCCAAGTTCTGTCTCTGGTTGTCTCATACATGTGAACACATGTGCACGTGCACTCGCACACAAATGTGCACCCACCTGGCACACACACACCACACAAAGCAAAACCAAACCAAACCAGCAAACACAAGAACACGGACAGAGTCTGCCCTCTGCCCCTTCCCTGGCATTTCAGGAGGGCTGGGTGATGCCCAAAGGAATTCCATCAAGTCCCCAGATGACTCCGCTACTGTCTTATCTGGGATCCTGTCAACAGGGCACTTCTGTCTGTCAGCAGAAAGTATGCCTAACGGTGGGCCTGTAGTCATTACAACAAACCCCACATTTGCATTTCCAAATGGGACACTCCAATGTCCTTCTTGAGACCTTCAGTGAGTCTCAGGTTTCACCTGGTTGGTTACAGCCGCACCCATCTTTCTTAGGCCTTCTTGGATGGGGATCCAGCTGCACCATGCACCCACACAGAACCCAGAGAGCACAGGCCTCCTAGCCCAGTTTCCCATCTGTAAAATAGGCCTGAGACACTGTCTCAAGCCTGAGGGAGATACCTGTAGATACTCCAAGTGCGGAGCGGAGGTTTTATGGGGCTCCGTTAGCTGGTGTACAGTCAAGACCGTGTTCCTCTGAACAAACCTCTCTGGCCTCTCCCTCTCAGTTGCTAGCTCCATTTCTGTCATGGTGAAAGATGGCCTTTCCTTGAGCAAGCTTCCACTCACCGCAGCCTCTCTGGTAACTTCCTGTACCCCCTCCCGCTGGCCTCTTCCTATGGGAATGGTTGCCAAGACAGGGTCCTCAGTGCTGCTGAGGAGACCCCCATCGCCAGGCCCTGGATGGCCAGGTGGAGAGGGTGGGTACCAGGATGTCTGCAGCTGGGGAGGCGGGGGAGGTGGAGGGACAAAGGGGCAAGAGGGGCTCATGAATAATCTGCTGACCTTTCCTCGGTGTGTTTGGGTGAGCCTAAGCCTGTTTACAGTGAGCCGCAGGGTGATTTTTCATCCTTCCAAATGGAACCAGGGTTATGTAAGCATTGAGACCTCGCCCGGGGAACACCTGCTCCAAGGGGCCCAACGGAGGGGGCCCAGGAGAGACGGTGCCCCCTGGTTGACTCATGATCAAGTTCATGATGGTGAAGCTGCTCTTCAGCCAGGAAGTGGCTGGGAAGGGCAGTGACTCTTCCTGGGGCTTAGATGGGACTGCTGTGAAGGGGCCAAGACCCACCGCACCCTGTCCTGAGCTCTACACAGGACAAAATCAGAACTCAGACTTGGATGCCTCAGATGGATGGCTGTCAGCAGCGTGCATGCGTGCATGCGTACGCGCATGCGCGCGCGCATATGGCCCTACATGGAGGCCAGAGGTCCACATCCACTCTCTCCTTCAGCCACTCTTCTTACTTCTGAGACAGTCTCTCACTAAGCCCGGAGCTGACCCATTCAGCTAGACCGACAGGACAGTGAGATCCGGACAGATCCGCCTGCCTGTCGCTGCTCTCCCAGTGTTGGGATTACAGATGCGTGCCGCCATGCTGGGCTGTTAACCTGGGTGCCCCATGTTGAGCTGTTCATGTGGGCGATGGGTATAAAATTCAGGTCCTCGTGTTTGTACAGACGGAGCCCTCTCCCAACCTCCTGTAGCTAGCTTATCTTTCAAAATCTGCCCAAGATGACTCTTTACAAGCTTATGTTTGCCTTGCCCAGAGCGAACGGAACATCATGTTTCTGAACACAGTGGCCAGGAAAGGAAGAGGTTCAATCAGAACACAGGGTGGAGACAGCCAGCCCTTCTGAGTTTCCGTAGTGCTTTACACAAGCCTTGGCGATTCTGGCGGACACGTTTGCCCCCGGGGGTATTTCCTTGCAGACTGGTCTTCCGTCTCGGGGTTTGTTGTGACTGCCTTATAAGATAAGCCGCTGTGGTGCCCCAAGGTGAGCACCCCACGTGAGTCCCGTGTTGCTATCACATGACATCACAAGCTGAGTAATCTATAAACAATAAAGATGGTTTCTCTTTCTCCAATTGTTCTGGATTCTGGGAAGTTCCTAGCTGGTTCTATCTAGTGGGGGGCCTGGTCTTGGCTTCCAAAATGGCACCTTAAGTGCTATGTCCTCGGGTGGCAGGAGGAATGACAGGAATAGACTGGACTCCCTCTCAAGTCCTAATCCCACCCACAAGGACACCTCTCTAATGACCTAGTCTCCTCCTTGGGGCCCCACCTCTTCATACTGTCACATGGCCAAATGTGAGTTTGGGGGATACACTAAATCACAACACTATGTGTCCAGATGGTCTGTTGGATTGGCAAGCTGAACCCACAAATGAATTGGTGTGTGGCTTAGCCCCACTTGGTAGAGGATGGGCATGTGATTCTGTCTCCACCATTCACCCACAGGAGCACAGCTGACAGTGATCGGGAATGCTGGCCTAGACAACACCAGGCCAGAAAGAAGGGAGGACACCTTCAAGCACCCCCTCCCCTAATTGTAGTGGGTAGCCATTCCAGCTTTGACCTGGAAGTACCACCCCCTTTGAGGTTCGGTAACTATCACGCCTACAAGGCGGGGCTGAGAGAGAACCCCTGAAGACCAGCTCTCTTGGTTCCTGGATCCTGGACACTGGAGGTAGACTGAGCAGAGTTCTCCAGAGAACACCGCCGGACTGCGCCACACCTTTCCCAGACCCTGTAACCTATCCCTTCACTTGTAAGTTATCCCACAAAATAAACCTCCCTTTTAACTACGTGAGTTGCCTTAATATTTAAACCAATACCTAATTTAGATAGAGTCCCTCTCAGGCGTTAATACTGTATTTTTATATGTATTTAAATGGTTGATGTTGTGCTCACCGAGCTGGGGGAGGCTTGTTATACTCCATGTAACCACTTCATATGAAAGGAGCTGTCAATCAGGGAGCACTGTCCTACCTATCATGGTGACCGGAGCTTGGCCTGCAGGGTCTCCTCAACCCCTCACACCCCCCTGGGGCAGGCACTGCTGTCCTCTGTCTTACACAGGGTGGAAGCCAGAGCTCCAAAACCCTAGTCCATTTTGTCTCAAGGCATGTGACCAGGGAGTGGAGGAGCTGGGTCTGTAACCAGCTACAGAACAGTGACTTCAGGGTTATGGTGATGGGCAGCACAGATTGTCAACATGACCAGATCTGGAATCACCCAGGAGGCAGGCCTTCAGGCACATCTGTGAGGGATTATTTAGATTAGTTTAGCCTCTGGCCAGGCCTGGGAGGGATTATCTTGATTATGTTAGTTAGATGAGAGGACCCATTGTAAAGAGGGGTAGGTGCTTGACTGAGTAAAAAAGAAAATGATCTGAGCTTCCTGACTGTGGATGCTATGTGGTCAGCTGCCCCCCACTCCTCCCACCACACCTTCCCCACCATGCTGGACTGTGGCCTCGAACAGTGAGCCCAGAGCAAGACCCTCCTTAAGTTGCTTTGTATTTAGTCAGGGATGGAGCCACCCACGTTTGGGATGGGTCTTCCTTTATCAGTTAAATCTCCCTGGAAGCAGCCTTGAAGACATGATGCGCCTCCCAGATGATTCTAAATCCAGTCAAGTGTACAGGGAAGAGGAACTATTACCCTGAGAAAACCTCTGGGACTGCTCAGCCTGCCACCAACCTCCCAATTCTGCGGCATCCTCAGGCTTCACAAAAACCACTGATCCAACGAGGCCCATTCTGCAGACCACAGATCAACAGGTTTTCTATGTACCTCTTGGTGCTGAGGGTGCGTGACTTCTCCCAGAGCTGTAGGATGGGAGAGGACTCCAGATGGTGTCCTGTGTGTGACCAGCTCTGATTTTAATTGCCCAAGGGCCTACCAGGTGTCATGGATCTCCTCTCTACCTAGCCTGTGTCTCTTTGGGGCCCTGGGCCCTGAGAGCTCCTTATTCCTTCTGTTGACAGCAGAATTGAGCTGTATGACTGTGTCTCTGTGTTGGCCATGCCAGCTCACACTGATTGCCATGGACAGACTGCTGGCGGTCCCGACGGTCTGTTCTCTCTGCCTTTCTTTGCAGCGGGACCCCTTTCTCACTCCCTAGGTTCCACGACACACGAGAATAAAGCTGACAATGGTCCAGCTTCTCTGGCAGTGAGGTAAGGCTTTGTGAGTGTCCTGGGAAGACTTTCAGGACCGTCATCCAGGATGGGTGACTGAGTTCCAGGGCAGCTGATGGGTGATGGATTGGTCACCTAGGATCCTTTTAGGAGAGTGCCCTGAATTGGAGGCCTGCCTACACTGAGTCTAGGTAGTACCATGTGACACAGGCACCCTCTGGGCTCAATTCAGGATGACCCGAAGATAGTCCCACTCTACAGATGCCTGAGGATAGCTGAGGCCCCAGCTGCAGCCATATCTGGCGCTCCTTCTCCCTCTCTAGATCATCTCCACAGTCCTCCCATGACTGGGGTCTAATGCCAGGTCTCCGACACATTCCCTCATACAGTTCTCTGTCACAATCTCTGCCTTCCTCCTGCTTCAACTGTGTGTATGCGATGGTGACTAAGTTGTCACTGTGGGGAAAAGAAAAGCCCATGGTAGAGCACAGAGTGCAAGGCAGGGAGGAGTCCAGGTCCCCAGGGGCTTTGTGGAGCCGAGCAACTGGCCCCAGATGCCCATCTCCAGTTACGACACAGGGAGAAGGTTCTAGATCACTGAAGCCACTGTTTCTTGGGGACTTTCTGTCACCTGCACTGCTTCTTATTCATAGTGTTGTGCTAGGTTTCCTTCATCTCCTGGGATCCTCAGAGGCTTGGGACCTTAGTACCTTGCCCAGGGCTGCTCAGCCAGAAGCCAGGCCTGACCTGAGTCACCCTGTCATGGTGGCTTTGGCGTTAATACTATCACCCTCCCTGCTCTAGTCCTTACGCCGACCTTGCTGGCCTGGCTAACAATGTCTCTGTCAGTTTGGGAAACCTCCTCATCCCTCTGCCCTAGAACTGGTACAGCGGTGGTGGAGTGGGTGGTAGTGGTAGTGAGTCACTGCCAGGCGCTAGCACCAGGGAACCTCAGCAGCCTGGGATGGGTAAGAGGCTGGAACAACCTGTCCAGCCAAACCAGAGCCAGTGTTAACCTGATGGGTTAAGTGCTCACAGTCTCTCTTATTGGCCTGATACTGTGAGTTTTCGTGTCCCTCTGAGGTACCCGGCCCACCCCTGACTCCATCATGGATTGGCTCGGATGGTCCTCTCTGGAATCTTCCTGACTTACCCACCCTGCTCCTGCTGTGTCTCACTCAGGGAGCCTGGTCCCCAGGTGCCCACGGAGGCTCACCAGTGTGAGAGAGCATCTTCTCTCACAGCTGTGTACAGAAAAATCAATCCTGGCATCAGCTGCCTGTGGTGGAGGAAGGTTGCTGTGCAGGAAGCCGGGGAGCCTGTGGAGCTGCTGAGTCAGCTTTCCCAGTCAACTGGAAAAAGAGAAACACATCTGTGAAACTTTCTAGAGTCAAGTCCCGCTGTCGGGAACCCCTCAGCTGTGAGTGCACACCTACCCTCCGGGGGAAGGAAGGCTGACAGGTGGCTGAAAGGCTTGAACCCTTGTACCTCTTACCCCTGAGTGCTTCTGTCACTGGCCCTGACCCCTCTGCCATCTCTACAAGTTCAAATGCCCGATATAGCTCTGAACTGCAGGCCTTTGCTGCCCAGCTGAAGCCCAGGACATGGGAGCCTGTGCCATCTCCACCTGCCTGTTCAGAAGGCCACTTGGAGCTACAACTCCCTCATGTCACATGGGCTTCAGCAGCCCACAGAAGTCCCTGTGTGTTCTGGGTCCCGAGTCCAAGGCAGGGTTGGGGTAGGGGGGTGGTGGTAGAATTTGCCTGCTGGTGGCTCCTCTGCTGTATCTGGAGTCAGAACCCTCCTGACCCCACCCGTCTGCAGTTCATGCTCTGTCTCCTTCCCTGCTGAGGGTGCGACTTCCGACTCCTGACTTCTCCAAGGGATGCTAGCTTAAGCTGTGCCGAGGGCAGGCAGGGGTGGCTACCTGTCTAGATGAGGAAAAGGGACCGCAGAGGAGGGTGGTGCTGGAAGTCACGTAGTGCAGAAACCTGGTGCTTTCTGACAGACGGGAAAGAGGGTTGACGAGCCAAAGTGACTGCAGGGAAACACACTTAATCCATGTGAAGACGCGGTCAGGGACCCCACCCACCTTGAATCCCTCATAGGAGCTTTACCTGCTCCTAAGAAAATAAAAATATGATTAAAGAACCCACAAAACCATCCATCTATCCACTCATGCCATTTCCCTTGCTTCTGACCCTGTGTATTGTCCTGTTGGTGACCACTGTTAGGACGCAGCACTATCTAGAATATGGTAAGGAAATACATGTGTGTGTAAGGAAATATATGTGAGGATTCTCTTCACTGACAGCTTGCCATGACTTAAGTTCACCTGAGAGACTCACCTCTAGGTATGTGTGAGGGTGTTGCCACAGAAGCTTAACTGGGGAAGAGGGACCCACCCTGAGTGAGTGGCACAATCTTATGGGCTGGTGCCCAGACTTAGTTAAAAAATAAGAAAGTGAGCTGAGCATTGATCAGTGACCCCCTCTGCTTCCTGACTGGAGACGATGTAAGCAGCTGCCTCGTGCCCCAGCCACCATGCCTGTCGTGCCCCAGCCACCATGCCTGTCGTGCCCCAGCCACCATGCCTGTCGTGCCCCAGCCACCATGCCTGTCGTGCCCCAGCCACCATGCCTGTCGTGCCCCAGCCACCATGCCTGTCGTGCCCCAGCCACCATGCCTGTTGCAGGATGGACCCCACTCTCAACAGTGAGTCAAGATAGAAGTCCCCTTTCCTTACGTGGCATTTGTCAAAGCAACTAGAAAACTAATTGGCACCGGGGCTGTTGCCACTATAACCCTGAGTCTGGGTTCTTAGGCCTTTGGAGAGGGCATCTGGGGAAGTGTTGCAGGGTGTGGAGTGGTGGGTTAAAGGAACCCAGCAGAGCCTCGTGGACCATTCTGGTGGGATCTTGGAAGACAATAATGTGGGCAGTAGAGACCTGGCTGGTGAGGTTTCTGAGAAGAACAAGGACTTTCCTGGGAACTGAGCTAGAGGTCATGTAGGTCACCTTTTGGCAAAGAGCCTGGCTACATTCTACCTGTGTCTTCAACATTTGATCAAGCCTGCATTTTAAAGTGATGAGCTAATTTCTTTAGTGCAGGAAACTTCATGACGGGGGGTGGGGTGGGTGGGGGGGTTGGGGGTGGGGGTGGGGGCTGGGGGCCTCCAGGGTGTGGCATGGTTACTGCTCACCGCTCTTAGCTGACAGCGCAGTGAGAGACAGAGCAGAAAGATAAACACCAAAGCCAACAACAAACAAAGAAAACAAGCAAACAACAGAGGCAGTTTGTCTAGGAAAAGGGTGAGCAAGCTTCAGGCCTCCGACAAGGTGGTTGTGGAGAGATCGGCAGTCATTGTTAAAGAGATTAGTGCTTAGGAAAGGAAGCCTCCCGCTCTTCAGTTGGAGAGTAGAAGAGGAACCCCGGGAGGATGCTGGAGATGCCAGGACCATGGACATCCATCAAGCAAAGCTTCAGTCACCAATGGAGCTGGCCTGGGCTGCAGGTGGCAGACTGGATGGGTGGAGCTACTCAAGCAGTTGGAGCTCATATGACTCAGGTACCGGACATGGGACAGCAGGGTTGGGTGTTTGCCTTCCCGGGCTTTTATGGTGCTTTGGTCTGGTCTTTCTCTGCTCTGCCCCCATTCCTCACGGGATGGGAGTGATTGCTCTCTGTGCCACTATTTATTGGAAATTGTTTTTCATTTCATAGGGCCTCACTGCTAAGAGATTACTGTGAATATTAGAAGAGACGTTGGACTCTTAAACGGTGTTGAAACTGTTAGGACTATGGGGACTTTTGAAGCTGGAATGACTGTATCTTGCATTATGAGATGACCATGAGCCTCTGAGGATCAGGTTTGGAGGTATGGGATATTATGGTTTAAAATCGTTGGATCTGGGTGTCAAGTTGGCAATGGGTGGACTTGAGATGGCTAATCTCCGTTGTCAACTCAATTTAAAATCACCTAGAAGACACAAAACCTCTGGGTGTGCCTGTGAGGCTTTTTCCTAAGTAGGGCTAAGCAAAGTGGGAAGACCCATCTCAGATATGAGAAGCACAGTCCCCTGAGCTGAGGTCCCAGACTGAATTAAAAAAAGAGGAAAGTTGAGGACCAACATTCATATCGTGCTGCTGTGTGTGTGTGTGTGTGTGTGTGTGTGTGTGTGTGTGTGTGTCTGTGTGTGTGTAGTATACAGGAGTAAGTAGGTGTGTGGTGGTGGTGGTGGGACAAGGACAACCTTGGTTGTGCCATACACATGTAAAATGTTTGTCATTGTGTGTGTGTGTGTGTGAGTGTATGCGCCCTAACATATGTGTGGAGGCCAGAAGACAACTTTGTGGAGTTTGTTCTCGCCTTCCACCTTTACGTGGGTTCTGGGGATCAGACTCAGGTGGCCAGGGGTATGTGGCAAGAGCCACTAACACACCTCATCAGCCCATTCTTTTAAACATTATTTATTTATTTATTTGTTTATTTAGTGTCTGTGTGCCTGTGTGCCTTCCCTCCCTCCCTTCATCCTTCCTCCTTTCAGTTCTCCCTCCTTCCTCCTTCCCTTCCCTCCCTCCTTTTCTTCTTCCTTTCCTCATTCCTTCCTTTCCTCCTTCCTTCCTTCCCCTCCCTCCCTCCCTTCCTCCTCCTTTCCTCCCTCCCTTCCTTCTTCTCCTTCCTCCTTTCCTCCCTCCCTCCCTCCTTCCCCTCCCTCCCTCCCTCCCTCCCTCTCTCCCTCCCTCCCTCCTTCCCCTACTGTGACACTGGGATTGAACTGAACCAAAGCCTTGCTGCTGAGCCCCACCTCAAGCCCCCACCCTTTCCCAGATGCACATGATCTGGCTGCATTTTCATTCTCTGAATGGAATCCCCCTGCAGTTTAGGGCCCTTCCTCAGAGCTGCTGGCATCGCTTACTGACCGACATCTAGATAAACATCACCACAGTGAACATCTCATCGTCAAGTCCACACACATCCTTAATTATTTCCTCTCTGTAATCCCGAACCTCGGGAAGCCAAGTTGCTGTTTATTCAAACTTGGTAGATATTACTACATAGACTTCCAGAAAAGCTCTTTGAGCAAATCTATACTTTGAAGAGCAGGCAGGGTTCAGGGTAGACGGGGTTTTGAAAAGACTTTCTGAATTAAAACTCCAGTATTTCAGAGGCTTTTTGGCTACTAAAACTCAGATGATATTCCAAGTTGGAATATTCTGGTTACTCTGGGAAGCTGAGCCAGTGGTCCCCTGTGCCTGCAGAGGAAGGAAGGGGGAGGAGGGGAAAAGATGGAGAAGTACAATTCTGTGCAGACCTCTCAGAAGAGCCTCTTCCCCAGGATCGTCTTGCTACATGTTTGGGCTTCCAAATTATTTGTGCATGGGGTAGGAAGGAAGCAGGCTAGTTGATGTTCTGACATCCAAGGGCACCACAAGACCTATCTCAAGTTCAAAAGATGACGCTATGTAGGATAGTTAGGTGACTGGCCATGAACTCACAAAACATTCCTGCTTAGCCAGAGCAAGGCAGGCACAGGATCATCCAGTCAGGAACCTCAGACATCTTGAGTCCTGAGTCCACTGTTAACCACACCTCCCTTGTGTCATTCACTTCTGGTCCCAGAGTCTGTGGGCCAATCTTCAGGGTGACCAAGCCAAAGCAATGTGGTCTGTAGAAAGAACATGGGTCTGGTATAGTACTGACATCCAGGGTTCCTGGCCAGCCCAGTTTCCTTGTGTCGATCCTGACACCTATGTCATTGGACAGAGGGAAGTGGTCACAGGAAGCATGGGGTGTTCCTACGTCCTACTTGGTGATGATTTTTATCAAGCAAGGAATGGATGAGCTTCAGAAAGAATGAGATTCAGGGGCTAGAGAGATGGTCAAGAGCTAGGAGCTCAAGAGCCAGGGTTCGGTTCCCAGCACCCATGTCAGGTGATTCATAGCCATCTGTAACTCCAGCTCCAGGGAATCCAACTGGCCTCTGCTTGGCTCAGTTACCTGGAGTTTTCTCTCCAGATAAAGAACTCCCAAATCTTAGATAAGCTGAGACCATAAGCCCCTGCAGGCTCTGTCAGCAGAGGTGTCCCCACCCCCACTCCCATGGACCCAGTCAGAATGAAAGTCATTTCCTGGCTGGTTGGAGCGGCAGGACCTGCAGCTGTTTCGTGGGCATTGTGGGGTGCCAAGGCAGATGCGTTTCCTCGTTCTGAAGACCTGCCCCAGCTGGGGTGGCCTCAGCCCCGTTGGGCAGGATGACAGCCATTCCCTGCCTTGTCCACCCACGCTCGAGCTCAGGAGCGTTCTCTCACAGCTGTGTCACATTGGGCCAAACTATGAAAGGGTTATTAACGTTTGGTATTTCATAGATTTTTTTTAGATCATAAAACAGACCGTGAAGAGCAGCACTGTCTGTTCTTTGTAATTGGCCAGCGCTCCCCAAGCAGCCATTTGGCCACCTTGACATTCAATGTTTTCTTGACCCTCGACCCTTTTCTCACCGAGGAGTGTCTCCTACAGGTCTCTCCCCAGGATGAAAAAACAATAAAACTAAATATGTAACAGCCAAGGCCTGAGGTTAATGTCTTTAACAAGATAATGTTACTTAGGGGAGCCGTAAAGCAGGTCTGTGAAATCCCGTCCTCGCTGCACAGGCCACGTTAAGAAACCATGTGCGGCTCTGGCCAGCTCTGCGTTGCTCCCTCTGTGCCTGGCTTGTTTTGATCACGTGTCAGACTGACCCTTTAATACTGTCATTCAAAGCCTACACTCATAGTGGGAGACCCTTTAATGCTGTCACTCAAAGTCCCCACTCACTGGGGGAAGAGTGTATGATATGACCATGGACACCGTTGCTCAGCAGGCCTGTTACCACCTATATGTAGTCTTTTCTAGACTGATCTGTGTCCCAGGGTAAACAAGACCTGGCTCCTGTGAGGTTGGCTTTTCCTGGTGGGAGTGTGAGGTGTAATGGGTCTCTTAAGAGACTGACAACTGGAGTACTCAGCTCAGCAAGCAGATGTGGCTACCCCACACCAAACATCTGGTGCCTACAGAGTAGGAGGGTTGGTGGGGGCACTCGGGGTTCAGTATGGATTCTGGCATTAGCTAAACACAGGCTCACACCCCAGCAGTCATTTCCACTTACCTCTGAGGAACCATGCCTTGAAATTGTATGCTCTCTATCCTCATCCCAGCCACCAGAGCCAAGTCTCTGCTGTGGAGCAAAAACCCTTGGGAAGAAGAGCTGTAAGATAGCCCAGGGGTGTGCAAAAGCTGGCCATGGTGGGTTCCCTCTGCCAAAGGCATCCTTGAGTCAAAGATGCAGACAGTAAACCTTACCTCATGCTGAGAGATGCAAGCTGAAACCAGGGAAATGGCTCAGCAGGTAAACACTTGGCAAGCAGGCCTGAGGATTGGATTTTTGATCAAAGCACACATGTAAAAGCTGGGTAGGTGTGGTAGCCTGCCTGTAATCCCAGCATTTGGGAGGTGGAAACAAGATCCTTAGGGCAAGCTGGCTAGCAACCAGCTGAGTCAGTGAACTTTGGGAGCCAAGTAAAAAATCCTGCTTCAGGACACCAACTCCTGGCCTCCACACATAAGTGCACACGTGTGCTCACACGCATGCAAACACACACATCCATGAAGAAATAAAAGGAAAGAGACCACAATGAGATAAGGCCACACACTCCTTGGGACAGCTAAAATGATGAGTCCTGGTGACTGCCTAGGTGAGCGAGGACGTAGAGGACACTCAGCCACCAGACACAAGCCACCACAGAAACAGCAGAAAAGGCACTCAGTGTGCCACTGCCATCTCAGTACTGGGCTCTTCTCAGTGAAGCTGAGACCTCTAGGGTCAGTCAGTCTTGAAGAGAGGGGGAGGATGGCTCAGGGAGAAGGGTGGTGTGGGCCTGGCTGGGAACCCTCCTGCCTTCATCAAACTCATGGGTCTTATGGAAACCCAGGTCCCAGTCACGTCACCATCTGCTTTTTAAATGGTTTTCAACACTCTTGGCCATTGGTCCCATCACTTATTTTCAAGTCCTGTCTTACATGTCCACTTTAAAAAAAAGTCATTTTCTATTTGTTTAGTGTGCCATGTGTGTGAACATACATGTGTCATGCATGGCCCGTGAGTGAAGGTCAGAGACAGCTTGCATGAGTTGGTTCTCTCTTTCCACCACGTGGGGTTGGGGGATTGAACTCAGGTCCCAGGCTTGGCTGCAAACACATTTGCCACTGAGCCATCTCACCAGCCCTTCTGTGCCCACGTCTGCTGCCAAATTAAAAAATAAGCTGTTGTTTTTAACACTAAAGATTTTAGAATAACAAAAATAAGATGCTTCAAACATCTTCAAAACTCTGGCAAACACAAGGTAGTCCCCCCAAACCTTCCAAGGTCAGCCCCCCCATCCTTCCCCAGACTATTTTTGGAGCATTTTCAGTTTTCACCAGCTCTTCCAGTGACTCAGTACCTGAGACGTGGAAGGGAATTTGCAGCAGGAAGCCTTTGATTTGGAGCCTTTCTGGTGTGGAAGTCATCGACGCTGTAAAACAACTGAGTTTGAGGCACACTGCGAAAATCCATTCAGGAGCTGGTCCTGCGTGCCCCTCTGTGTAGGAGGGGCACACCTGGGCTCAAAGCGAGGAAGCGCCTGAGGAAGCCCCTGGAGGAAGCGGGTGCCCCAGAGTGAAAGCTCTGTAGTGGTCGGCCTGTCCTTGCTTCCCAGCTACAGGCCTGTGTTCAGATCTGACCCTCCATGCTGTTTCCTCAGCCATGGGCATCTCAAGTGTGATATCTCCACACAGGTTTAGAGTCTACAGGTCCCCACATTTCTTTTGTCAATCTGACAAGTGTTTTTTTTTTTTTTTTTTTTTTTTTTTTTTTTTTTTTTTTTTTATCACACAGAGGGAAACAAATTTGTGACTTTGAACACGTGTATTGACAGGAGGAGTCACTGGGGTCTCAGAAATGCCCAGATGTGACTGGAAATGAGCCTTGGGGTCCCATGAGAATCTGCCCTGAGAGTACAAGCTCAGGCCCTTCCATCATCCAGGGGGGTACCTACTGCATGCTCCCGGTTTCCCCACGCTCAGCCAGCCACCCCTACAGGACGTCTGCTTTGCCCGTGAAAGGGTGGTCTTCAGGTTACCCCCTCCGCTGAAGGACATTCATTGACACTCCCTGCAGTGCTGCGTGGTAGCAGCTCCAGATGTGTTCCCTGACCACAGTGGAGGATGCATAGGGAGGGGCTTTCTCCACACATCCAGTCTCTAGATCTCTAGGATGCACTGCCCATGTACGTATCCATTCTGAGTGACAGAGAGAGTCAGCTGTGGCACTGAGTAGCTGTGACACAATGTGGTTTGTGGCTAGGTTTGATAGGCTCAGGCATCCACTTAACCCCGCCGTGGCCACCACAGGACCCAGAGGAGACGCTAGGGGTGTTCTAACCCCTGCTGGGTGATTTTATTCAGCAATGGAGAACTCACAGAGGCTCCTTTAACAGGAGGTTGTGGTGGTTTGTATGAGAATGTTCCCCATCATCTTGGGTGTTTCAACACTTTGTCCGCCAGTAGGTGGTGCTGTTTGGGAAACTTAGGGTAGCACAGCTTTGCTGGAGGAAGTATGTCCCTGGGGGTGGGTTTTGAGAGTAGGTAGCTTCACCCCACTTCCAGCTTGCTTTCTTGGCGTCATTCTTATGGTTGAGAATGTGTGCTCTCAGCTTCCTGCTCCAGCTGCCACGTCTGCTGCTTGCCACTGTGTTCCCCTATAGTGACGGACTCTTAGCCCCCTGGAACCATAAGCTCAAATAAACCCTCCCTTCTCTAAGTTCTTCTGGCCATGGCGTTTTGTCAGAACAACAGCAAAGTGAATCAGAGGCCATGAGGGTGAGCTGGAATTCGGTCTGACAGAAGCAAGAAATCGGCATAGGAAGAGCACCAAGCAGAGATGAAGGCAGAGGCTGAGTAGATAGGTCTGCAAGAAACAGAACCCGGAGCCAAAGCAGGTAGAACGTGAGGTGCAGCCCAAACCATTTCTCCCTCCCACTCCAAGAATGAACCAGTTCAGTGGACACTTCTGTATCAGATGCTTGGATTCCAGATCTATGCTAGAATAAAATCCTATTGCATAAATCCCTCAGGAGACGGGCCTGAGATACGAATGGCATTCTGGCCCAGTATCCTCAACAAACGAACACAGACAATACAAATGATTGTTGAGTTACAGCTTTAAGTTTTGGGGTGCTTTGTTACACAGCATTAGCTAACTGGGACACCCCTCAAAGTCTTGTCTCTTTGAAGATGGAGCCCCATGTATGGGGTTGTAGTCCTTAAATATTTGCTATATGAGCACACAGGCAAAAGAATGGATACTTAGCTACATAAATTCCAGAAAATTCCCTGGACACCCCTAGAAACCCACAGTTCAAGGCCATCCCCAGAGAATCAAGCTCCAGGCAGCTGCAGATCTGGGAGCTGCACACTTAGAGGTGCCTGGGAACCTGAGCAAAGCTCCGAGGTGAAGCACATCCTGAGGGAGCCAGGGCTGGAAAAACAGGAAGGTGAGGGCCTCTGTGTTTTATGGGCATCCACAGCGGCATGATTCTGGGGGATGGAGGGCCAAGAGCCAAACAATGCTGAGAAGTGTCGAGAGAAGGGCTGAGCCACACAATGGAATGATGCCGAACGCTTCTGGAGCCTGAACAGCTAGCAAGCTCACCCTGTTTCGGGATGCCTTACACAGTACCCAGAACAGCTGGGGAGCTGGGGCCAGAACAGAGATGTAGAGACTCTGGGCCTTGCACATCCACCCATCCTGTACTTTAGCACAGGTAACCCTCACACCCTGCACTTTCCAAGACAGGGTACTAGTCCCTGCTAGTGTGTGGGGCTGGGGAAGCTTTTGGGAGCCTGGGGGCTAGAGGGCCCCTTTCTACCTAATCCTCCCAGTTGGCAGTGTGTTCACTATTTTAAACCCCTTGAATGACCTTGAAATCCAGCCATATTAATTTTTTATATTTTATTTTTACTGCTTACCTGTATTTGAAAATAATAGATGACCCATGACCTCACTGCCTCTACTGAACAATCTGTTTTTTTATTTTACATTCATGTATGTATATGAGTGTGTGTGTGTGTGTACGCGTGCACACGCACACGTGCGTGTGCATGTGCATGTGCATGTGCATGTGCATGCACCATGACCCTCATATGCAGTTCAGAGGACAACTTTCTGGAGTTGTTTCTCTTCTTCCACAGTGTATGTTCCAGGCATCAAACAAAATCAGGTCATCAGGCCCGGCCAACTCTCTATCAACTGACACACCCACATACATACACACACACACACACACACACACACACACACACACACACACTTCAAAACCATTTCCAGAGGATTTGCTCCTGTTTGGTGACCAGGTGGGTCACAGTCACTCCACTGTTGTCAGCTCTGGGTCACCTCACATCACAGGACACAGAGCCCATGTGTGTGTGTGTGTGTGTGTGTGTGTGTGTGTGTGTGTGTGTGTGTGATCTATTTGATGTTAGGTGTGGAGAAAATATTCATGTATTTATTCAGCTCGGGGGATGGAACCAGGGCTCGGACATGCTAGGCAAGTTGCTCCCCCCTTGTCCCACCTGCTCCTCCCATGTGTATTTATTTCGCCGCTGTAAGCTGGGCAGGCTGGCTCTCCCGCTCTGAGCCAGGCTGACTTACCTCCTCTCTGTTTTCACCAGGAGTGTGTTTGTTCAGCTCCACAGAATATGGAAGTCTGAAAAAAAAACACTTTGCCCTCTGTGAAGGATGTGAGTTGGCCAGCAGCCAGGGCGGACTTCACCCCTTGTAAATACCTCCTTTTCCCGTTAGGAGCCCTGAGATAAGCCCGTGAGACTGCTGGGGAGGGCGGTGTCCCTGATGTCCGTGGGAGGAGAGGACCCCCAGGGTCAGTGCAGCCTGGAGCCCTCAGGGTGGTGTGTCCTGGATAGGAGTCTTGTTCTGTCATTTCAATGCCACAGCTAGGGTGGGTTCTGGTAAAATCCTAGAGGTTAGGGGTCAGCGTTCACACCCTCAGTGTCTTTCCCACCCCGTCAGCCTGGCCCACGGCTTGCTACCGTCTCAGAGACCATCTTGGCCCTTGGTTGTCGCTGGTGGCTGCAGGTGGCTATGGCCGTCACTGGCTCAGTTTTCCAGGAGAGGCATCTCCATCTCCCAGGCTGCCATGGACAGAACAGAGAAATGCCCTCTGGGCCATCTTGAGCTCGTGTGTAAGGAGTCTCTATGCCACTCATCTCTGATGGGCAGTCATGCCAGGCTGGTGTCCAGTGATCACCTACTGCATACACCACCTTTGACCCTCACAGCCCTGTCCTCCAGTGGGGCCTACCAGTGTGGGGCAGGGGAGGAGAGTGGAGCTGGCTTCCAGAAGGTGACAGGGCAGGGATGTCCCATGGCTTGGAACGCCAAAGGGAGGTACAGTAGGGGTTCCTGGGCCTCGAACCGCCTCAGGCTGAGGCCTGAGAATCTTGCTGTAGTGGTTGGCAGTCCCCCTGAAATCTTGGCCCAGGCTTTGGCAGCCCCTTACGGAGGAAGGAAAATGATACTCAGGGAAGTCACACGCGACGCTCCATCCAGAAAAGCCCCAGCAAGGTGACAGGAGGCGCCAGGGCTGTCCCGCCCTTCCAGAGGCACAGCAGCCTCTCTCTGAGCACACTCCGCCCTGTGCCCTGCATCCTGTTACCTGCCAGAGTGCTGCTGGGTCTAAGAGAAGGCCCTCATGGATGTCCACGGACACCCAGGTGACTCCTGTATGACAGAACACACAGACCGTCCCTGCTGGGGGCCCGTCTCCAGTGCTGGGGTCACTCCTCCTGATTCCTTGCATAGTCAGCAACTTCCTCTATAGGACTGTGTAGGCTTCCTAGTGAGAGCAGGGCAGCAGGGCCCAGCCAGCTGGCATTCAGTGCCCTGCTCACCCGTGATCTTCCTTAGGGGTTCCAGGCTAGTCTTGACATCTGCCAGTCAGCCACCGTTTGCCCTATAATGCTTTGTACCTTGCTTGGCTGTACACAGCTGAGGCCTGGAGGCCCCAAACGGACCATCCCAACTTGGAGGTGACCTCTGCCCAGTGTGGGCACCTGCTGAAGTCCGCTGAAACTGGAATAAGGAACCATAGACGTACTTTGGCCCAGGGTGACAGGATACATGAGTCCCTCAGGAGGACATGTGACATCAGCGTCACTTTCACTCAACTGTCAGAAACCAGAAGTGCCGAAGCATGCGACTGTCCACAGCAGCGGCCCTCCCAACGCAGAGCTTGATGTCAGCCCTGCACTGTATCTGACCCTGGAAAGACTGAAAGGCAAAGCCTGTATGATCTTCCGAGGCCGGGGCCTGTCATCCGTCACCCAAATGATCCCTTCAGCAAATGTAAACACCTGCCGCTCTTCCTGTAGCCCCTCCTGATCCGGGAATGGCTGTAGCTTTGGGGTTCTGTGGAGTCCTTTGCAAGGTCAGCTCTGAAGGGACTTGCCCATTGTGTTCCTGGGTGTCTCCTAGAAACCTCGGACTGGACTCCATCATGGAGGTTACAACTCTGCCCAGCAAGTTTGGAATACCTTGAGTCTCAAATTCCAGAAGAAGCTTGTCAAGCGAGGGTGACAGGGCAAGGCTCTGCTCTGTACCGTGGTATTCCTTCCTCCTACACACCAATTTTGCTGTACACCAGCCAAGAAGCTCCCTTCTGTCCTTGGAGGGCCCTGAGATGCTCTGTGAGCCTGACCAGCTCATCCATGTCATTCCATGTCCTTGTGTGTGTGTGTGTGTGTGTGTGTGTATGTGTGTGTGTGTGTGTGTGTGTGTGTGTGTGTGTGTGTGTGTGTGTGTGTGTGAGAGAGAGAGAGAGAGAGCGAGCACATGTGTTCATTTTTATGTGGGTTCACATGGTGTGGGCACATGAAGGCCGAGGACTACCTCAGGAATCTCAGAAGTCATCAAGCTTGTTTTCCAGGCAGGGTTTCTCATTGAATCTGGAGCTTGGTGATTTGGCTAGTCTGTCCAGCCAGAGAGCTCCAGGAATCTTCCTGTCTCTCTCTCCCCAATTCCGGGGTTACAGGCATGTATCACCATGTCTAGCTTTTTACACGGGCTCTGGAGATTGAACTCGGGTCCCCAAGCTTATGTAGCAGGCACTTCACCCACCCCTTAGCCCAGCTGCCCTGTCCCCACCGTCACTTCCTGACTCATGGAGTTACATGGCTCTCTATCTGGGCTCTAGACAGTGGTTGTGGAGAGGTGTCTGACCCGGAACCCGATCCTACCGTCTTCTGTTATCTGCCACTGGGAGAGAAGACCCCCAAGACCCCAGAAAACAGATCCTGGATTCCTGAACTCCACATGGAGCCCTCCTCACAGAGTGGGACCACGACAGAGAGAGGACCATGTGTAGAGGCTGGGTCCTTAAACCAGGGTTTTTTATTCCTGCAGCTAGCTTATAAGAATGCACGTTCCAGCAATGTTGCACTCTCTGAGCCTTTCTCTGAATCATGTGAATGCACACACATGTGCATGTGTTCACATATCCTCAGGGAAATGTATGTACACATGTGTGTGTGGAGTCCAAGAACAATCTTGATTGTTATTCCTCAAAGGCTGTCCACCTTGGTTTTTGAGGCAGGGTCTCCCTTTGGCCTGGAACTCACCAAGTAGGCTGGGCCATGTGCCAAGCAAGCCTCAGGAACCTGCCTGCTTCTGCCTGCTACTTCCCCAGCCCTGGGACTACAAATGCATGCCGCCACGCCTGCTTGCTTTTGTTGGTTTGTTTGTTGTTTGTTTTGATTTGTTCTAACGTGGGCACCGTGGCTCAAGCTCAGGTCCTTACGCGTGCAAGGAAAACATTTAACCACTGAGCCAACTCTCAGCCCCTGGCCCTGCATCTTGAAATGACTTGGTTCAGCCTCAGGGTCCCGGAGAGGCAGGGTAGGCAGCTTAGGGCAGAGTCAGACAGCATGGCTCCGGGATGGAGACACAGGATGGGGAAGCCTGGGATCTCCAGGAGAATCTCACAAGGAGGAAAATGAGGCAAGCCCAAATCAAGTAGAGTCTCTAGCCAGTGATGCCTCTCACTGTCGCATGGACACCACACCAAAGGAAGACATTAAGGAGGGTGGAGTACATGGGGATCTCCGGACGATTTTCACATTTTTTTCATTATTCTAAAACAGTTCTGCAGAAGAAAGCATGTTTTATTTTGTTTTTCTCTTTTCTTTCACAGGGCCGGGCAAACCCTTTCCTCTCTCCTTCTTTGGACATTTTTGCTGTTGAGATGTGATAGCTGGAGCTTAGGCAGCTATCTTACAACCATATAGAATCCGAAAAGAGCTGAGACCGTTTCCAACTTCATGCAAACACCATTCAGCGCTGAATGAGTCTCTCGTTTATATTAAAGAATAAAATGTCGCAGGTATAAACCACTAGTCACCAGCTCAGTTTTGTTTTGTTCCTGTGTAGCAGGGCCCAGCGCTAAAGGGGACAGTGTGTGCACTTTGCAACAATGTCAGACTTTAGCAAAAGTGAGCCTGGGATACTTTCCCACCCAGCATGAACCCAAGAGACCGGTGGTGTGTCTCTCCCTGGCCCTCTTGATGTCTCGGCATTAGCAGTTGGTGGCAGGTCCTCCAGACCTGATTCATGGCTGCCTCGACACATGGAGGGAGAGTCACATGTTCCATCCGCCAGATCCTCCTGATACACACTCTCCAGGAGTTACGATTTATGTCTGTTCATCAAGATAAGGCTGAGAGCTGTGCTCGGCGTTTGTGGCCGCAGGCCGGCCGTGAAGCTGGCGTGGTCTCTGCAGCACGCGTTGGAACCAAATCCGTGCAATCAGCAGAGGGTGATTTACTCGGTCCCACCGGCCCCACATTTAAACAGATGTCAGCGGGGCAGCAAATGCAGCGGGAGGAAGACATTAGTGTAAGTTACTGCGTCGGGAAAGAGGGAGCGCTGTAAACGTGCTAAGAGGGAAGGCGAGTATTTACGACCTCAGTTGCTGGCGATCTGCTCTCCCACCTGATCATATGAGGTGACTAGAACCCCTTCTTGTTGCTCTTCTGGCCAGCTGGGGAGAGGAAGCATTCCCCCCGCCCCCCAGACCTCCATGCCAAGGATGCCACAACTCCCTTTTAGGAAGGCACTGACAGTTCACAGGAAGGTGGCAGCTCAGGTCCCAAGATGGGGCATGCGTCACATAGGGGCTGCTGCACCCATTGGACAGATGGAGAGACTGAGGCCCGCAGAAAATTGAGGTGAACTCCTGGCTAGGGAGCGTTGAGGTCTTCCCAAAGCCATTTCCCACTAGTCTGTGACATCATTTGTTGAGTTCTGGGCAGGCAGGCCCCCGTTCTTCCTGGGAGATTTGTCCTCTCTGGACTGTTCCGCCTACTGCCCCAAGGTGCTCCCAAGGCTGGCCACAGCCACTCCCCCAGCCCTTCATCCTCGGACTCACTTGGCCCAGATCCTTGTGGCATTCAGTGTGATGGCAAGTGAGGTCTCTTTGTTCTATGGGTGGCATTCTGGCCCCATGGGGGAAGGAGGGTCTGGAGAGAATGTGCCTCTTAAATTGTGACTTCAGATGTGGTGATTGACAGCTGTGGAGGGCAGAAAGCCACAGCTGCCCCAGGCCACCAGAGTTCCAGAGGCACTGGCTGGAACCGACCACATCGCTGCTAGCAAAGCCCGCTTCCTGCATCTTGCCTCACTGATCTACACTGGCACCCAGGCTGCCCTTGGGTCTCTGTCTTACCACATGTACCCTCAGACACTCGCCATGCCTGTGCTAGCCCTGAGGGGATGCCTCTTGGGTTGACAGGGTCTTAGCCTATCCAGAGCTCCAGCCCTGCCCTATCTCCAGGGCTGTGTATAGCAGGTGACCAGGAGATGTTTGCATAGAAAATGAACAAATCAGAGAACCTGTACCCTGGAGAGCCCTGGGGGACACGGACCCTTCTGAGGGTCCAGTGCTGTGGTAAGGGACCTAAGCTGACTCTTCCCTGTCTGCCTTTCCAAAGCTGCAGGACCACACTTCAGGCCCTTGCTCCATGGCTCCTCTGAGTTTGGGGACAGAAGATAAGTGCTCACACTCTGTCACATGTGCCCGGCTCAGCTTGCAGGCCTCTAGTGACGGTGTCAGTGTGACGGTTACTTCACTCAGTAAAAGGGTCAGCGAACAATGCCTCGGAGCCAGTCACTCTGCTGACCAGAGCTGGAGAGCCAAGCCCGGCTTCACCTGCTGGAATGGCTGAACAAGTCAAAAGAGTATTTGGTGACCCTTGAAAATGACATGCTGTAAATAAAGGGAACTCATCATGGGCTGTTCCCATGGCTGTCATGTGAGACAACATTGTGGACCACTTCCTACAGGGCTGTCCAGCCCAGAGTGTCTAGAACCTTTACTATGTCCTATTACAGACCTTTATGGACCCTGATCTGAAGTGATCTGTCTTTTGTCTGTGAGCTGGTGACTCACACGAGGCCCAAGAAGCCGTAAAATTGGGCTGTGTCCCCCCTCACTCTTCTGTGTCAGGCTGTGACCACTGCATAGATGTGGCTTTCCAGGAGGTCCACAGGTGACCCTTTGTGAGCTCGGCCTCTGAACACACGTATTGTTGGAATGTCCCCTAGCTCTGCAGCAGGGCTCTTGCCTGCCAAGTGCCCCTCTGCCTTTAAAGGTGTGTTGAAAGCCGGGTTCTGCTTACAGGCCTCAGTTCTGCAGCCTAAAATAATACAGCAGGATGCTGGCGGGGGACCGTGCACTTCCTGTGACTGTTCGGCTCACATTCTCCCAAAAATAACAGCGAGACTGTTCACACCTGCGCTGGCCATGTTTCCTCACACAGCCGAGAGATTAATGGGCTCCATTCAGAACGGACCTTTCTGACCTCATTTGTGAAGTTGGGGACTCAGGAAATTGCACACTAATCCAAATCTTGATAATCCCAAGATCCCGGCATTCTTTTCCCCCTACCCCTTCGCAGCCCCCCCAATGCCTCCCTCTGAACAGAGCTTCAACTTTCAAAGTTTTGATAAGATGCAAAGTCGATTATTTCTGGCAGGCGGCTTCCAGTTCGGCCTGTGCACGCTGACTGACTGGAGACATCAGAGACAGTGTGAGTGCAAGGATCAGGGAAAGGGATCCCATTAGCTTCAGGGAGCTGTCCGTCAGCCCAAAGAATGAAAGGACTGAGGGCCCCTCTAACACGCGTCCCTTCTGCAGGCTGCAGCCATCCCTTGCAGAGACAGGAAGCGTGCACAATGCTTTCACACTTGGCTGTTCCTCCCCATGTTTCAGCCAACGTACCTTCCGCCTTAGCCATGTCGTTGCAGCGAATCTTCCTGGCTGCCTTCAAGGTATGAACCAGGAGGTAAACAATGTACGGAGAAGGGACTTGAACTTGAGTGTTTGGCTTCTGGTCAGAGTTTCCTTTCACTACAGACCGTGAAACTATGTCAGGGGAGGGGCTGGGTCTTTTGTTGTTTGAAATAGGGTCTCATGTAGTCCAGGTTGTCCTGGTGTTCATTCTATAATCAAGGCTGGCTTGATCCTCCTGCCTCCACCTCCTGAGTGCTTGGATTATAACTGTGTACCACTATGGCTAACTGGGTCTTACTTAACTGCACGATCCTACTGTAGAGTCCTTCCACCCCAGCACACAGTAGGTGCAACGTAAGTGCATGTTGAGAAATGAATGGCCAGAGCTTTCCCCAGCCCTCCAGCCTGGTGTGACCTCCCTCTTCTTTCATTAATCACTGATGGTTTCTGTGAGCTACACTGAGGCCAGGTTCACCTTTATGCACTCCTTAGTTCTATAAAGGGGTTAAAAAAAAAGCTCAGCTCATGTTTGGGCAGTGAATAATGGTGGCCAGATGTTTAAAGGGATTTGTGGGGGCTGGACAGATGGCTCAGTGGTTAAGAGCACTGGCTGCTCTTCCAGGGTTCAATTCCTAGCACCCACATGGCAGCTCACAACTGTCTGTTCCAGAAAATCTGATACCCTCACACAGACATGCATGCAGGCAAACCACCAATGAACATAAAATAAAAATAAATTATATATAAAAAGATAAAAACCTTTTTTTAGGGTTCATGAAGAGATCATTCTCTCCTTGGACCCTGACTACCACCTAGGTCAGCTCTCCTCTCCCAGGCACCAGTGATGTGTGCCTCCTGCATCTGCTCGGCTCCCCTGTGGCCAAGGGGGTCATGCAATGGTATCAGCCAATGACTTGAGAGCCGGAGAGACAAGCGTTGTGTCTAGGAAGGAGCCCTGCCTTGTCCAGTCCAGACCTCCAGGCCTCTGTGGCCTTTGGTCTGACAACAAGCCAACTTGGAAAAATAGGCAGCTCATGGACTGGACTCCTGGAGACACGTGAAAAAAGTGCCTAGCATCCCTTGATAACCTTTTGTGGGTGGAGTTTGCTAAGTCACTCGGGCATGGGTTGTTTGTTACTGCAGCCTGCCCTTGCGGTCCTGACTCAGGCCCTAACTCCCTCCAGAAGCTGCCTTCCAGACCCCAGTCAAAACACACCAGGAAACATATCATGACCTTCGGTGCATACTGTGCTCCGCCTTGTTTTATTCCACTTGTCAATCGTGTGTGTGTGTGTGTGTGTGTGTGTGTGTGTGTGTGTGTGTGTGTTCATGCACACATGCATATGGAGGCCAGAGGTCAACATCAGATGTCTTCCTAATGACTCTCCACCTTATTTGAGGCTGAGTCTCTCGCTGAACCTGGAGCTCACTGACTGGGCTAGACTGGCTGGCCAGTGAGTCCCGGGATCTACTGGTTTCCACCGCCCTCTAGGCCCTTGGGATTACAGGTGTGTACCACCGTGCCCATGCCCATGCCCATGCCCATGCCCAGCTTGCTGGCTTTCCTTTCTTTCCTTTTTTAAGGATATGAGTTCCAAGGATCAGAGTCAGGTCCTCACACTTGCATGGAAAGTGCTTTATGCTCAGAGCATCTCTCCGGCTCCCCACTCCTTGATTCGTCTTGAGTGATCTTTGTACTCCTCTACAGACACCCTCTCTCCCATCCATTTTAACGGCTGTGTCATATTCACTCAAAACATGTCCCGTTCTTCGTTTAGACGTCGCCCGCCTCCCAGACACTGAACTTCCCTCTTTGCTGTTACAAACATGGCTGCGATGAGCAGACAGTTATGTGGACCTGCGGTCTTAGTACAGATGACACACTCCAGAGTGCAGTAAATGCTTTATGAACACTTATGAGATATGTATAAGGTGTGCAGAAATGAACATTATCTTTATTGACTGTGAGTACGTGAGTAGTAATCTAAGAACAAACAAAACAGAGTTGCCAAGTGGAATCCTGCCTGAGGAGGCTGGAAATTGTCCTATGTGTTATGGTTTGTTTTTTTTTTTTCTTTGAGACAGGGTTTCTCTGTGTAGCTTTGGAGCCTGTCCTGGAGCTCATTCTGTAGACCAGGCTGGCCTTGAACTCACCGAGATCCGCCTGTCTCTGCCTCCCCAGTGCTGGGATTAAAGGTGTGTGCCACTGCTGCTCAGTCTTATCTACGTGTTATGTATTCTGATTGAGTTAGCCATTCATGGTGGTTTCCTTTCTCCGTCTGTGCACTTGGCTGTTTTCTCCCCTGACTCTCTACTCTTTTGTTATTTCCATCTTTGGTAGAGAGAGTCTCATTATACAGCCTAGACCGGCCTCAAATATCTTGATCCTCTCACCTCAGCATCTGAAGAGCTGGGATTCTACCTGTGTGACGCCATGGTCCACCCAGGGTACTGACCTCTTGATCATCTACTGTGTGACTCATGTCAGTAGTAGGGAGCACCATGAAGTAAGATGGGGAAGCACAGACTCTTATTCTGACTTGGTCCCCAGGCCCAAAATTAAAACAAGGCTCTTCTGCTTCCCACCAAGGGTCTCCTATGCAAAACAAAATAGAGCAGCAAGATAATAGTTAACCTTTCCTGGGAGGCCTCCTACTTGAATCCCAGAGATTCTTCCCTCTTTCCTAGAAGTAGAGAAGTCATTAGATTTCCTTTGGCCATTGGGACACTGGAATCAGACTTCCTATGGAGGGAGTACCCAGCTCCCAGACACCCAGAAATCTGCTGCCGTGTCATCCTGTGGTCACAGGTCCTGATGCTTCCTAGAGAAAAAGTGTCAGTCGCAGCCAATCATTCAAAAGGTCTGAGTGAGGCAGGTTTTTGGACTGTTTGAAAGTGCCATTATCAGTGATAATGATGATGATGGTGACCATGGTGATGATGTTGGTGATGGTGATGATGTTGGTGATGGTGGTGACGGTGGTGATGGTGAAGATGGTCACAATGGTAGTGATGATGGTGATTTTGATAAAGGTGATAATGATAGTGATGATTGGTGATGGAGGTGACGGTGATGATAATTGTAATGGTCATATGAACTCCACCTGAAATTGAGGGCTTGTTCTTATAGCAGTGACAATGACCAGCCTTGGCTGAGGAGCCTGACCCTGTGGAGCCAAGAACCTCCACTGGGGCCTGTGAGTTTCAAGCAGTGTAACCTGAGCTCACTATGAGCATTAGGAAAGTCTCTCTGCAGCATCCCACAGTACTCAACCAAGGCCCCAGGTGTGTTCCTTCCATCCCCACCACCCTTGACACTGTGGTCGCCTGACTTTTGAGAGTGACTTCTCTTTCCTGTCCTGAGTCCCCATGAAGCAATATTTAATTGAAGGAGAAGACTGTAAATGAGAGAGCCTTTCTTCTCCAAAAGCAGTCCTTCCATGTCTGGGTGTCTGTGAGAACGCAGTTGACAGCAAGTCACCCGCAGCCACAGCAATGGGACCAGGAGGAGGCATTCCTGTGTCACCACACAAAGACCCCGAGGGTCAGGCAGGCTCCACAATGCCTTAGTCCACAGAGCAAGTAAAAGTCGCAGCTCTTCGGACCTCAGGCTGTTCTCTTTTTCCAAAGCCCAGGGAGGCGCCTTGAGGCAGGTCACTGTCCTCTCCAACAGCCTGGCCAGTGGTTCTGAGTGACTCAGGGAAGACACCTGAGGCTGCTGCTCCCCCCGTCTTGGCTCTGCTCCACGTTCTGAGTCTAGCCGTGGCTTCTGAGCTGCTTTGTAACCTCAGGGGAAGAGGTCATGCCACCGAGGCTCAGGAGCTGCGGCTATTGTTCCTCGACTCAGGCCCCAGCTCACCAGGAAATCCACGGGGAGGTGAAGGCCACACTGGCCCGGCCCTTCAAAGCAGTTCCTCTGCCGCAGACCTCTGCTCAGCCCAGCCCACGGCTTCCCAGGAACTTGCTACGGGACCAAAGAGAGGCAAGACTGGGGCCAAATGTGGCCTGAGGTGGACTTTACAAAACAGAGGTGAAATCCAGCCAGGGCTTTCGACACAATCCCAGGAACCGTGGGATGACTTGAAGGCCAAGAGGCGTGCTTAACAAAATAGGGCTTGTTGCTCAGGGCAGCCTAGTCAGCTGGAAGCCTCTTCTTTTAGAGGAAAGGCCTGTGATGGCCCAAGACATTGCTCTCAGTCAGAAGTGGAAAGGAGCGGTTGCCCTGTGGCAGAGTTCTCAATGGTTCTGCCCGCTGGGCCAAGGGCCTGGGGACACCTGGCGATGCCTGAAGACACTCCAGTTTGTAGTTTGGAGTGCTACTGGGGTGGTTGTGACAGAAGGACACACTAGATGGGTTACAATGAGGCAAGCATATACCCCCCACCCACCTAAGCAAATGCTTATCATTTGAGACTGGGATCCCCTGTCTGCAGTGTGAATCCCAAGATTCCCATTTGGCTTCAGTGGAGAAGCCACATATGAGTTTCATTCATATGAAATGGGCCTGCCAAAGTAGACGGCTGCTGTCCTCTTGACAGAGAACGGCACAGGGTGTAGAAGTCGGACTCCTCTGTATGTGATTTCTAGTCTGTGAAAAGAAAAGCCCCCCTTTAACCAACAAAGAGAGCAGAGTTACAGCAAGCTGTGAAGAGAGGCTGAGACCCCCTCCTCCTGCAGCTCAGGTTAGAGTGGAGGTCTGTCCACTGTCTACCCAGAGTCCTACCACCTTCTCGTACCCTGAGGTCCCCATCTGCACAGCTGCTTCCTCCTCTTCTTCCTCCTCCTCCTCCTCCTCCTCCTCCTCCTCCTCCCCCCCTCTTCTAGTTCTTCTGTCTCCTGGTTGCACTTCGCAGACACCAATCATGCTAACATCTGGAGCTCTAGGGGTGAAGATCCTGACCAGGGATCCCCCATGGTGACATGGGAGGGGTGGCCAGGTGCATGGGAGTGGCTGCTGCCCTCAGGCTTGCTGGTGAGGATTAAGGAGTGTGTGGATGGATGGATGGCTTGCTCATTTCCTTTAAGGGTGCCGGGTGGTGTTCCTAAGGAGCTGTTTTAGTTCATGCTTTCATCGTTTGTCTGCTCAACAAATGTTAATTTGAATGGTACTGTGTGCCAGACTCTGTAATGGTTGTTGACAGATGGGCACGAATAAAGCTGTCTGTCTGTATTAGTTAGGGATCATCATGTAACAAAGTCCCCAAACTAGTGGTTTAAGACAGCTAAGCCTCCAAGACCCCCAACTGTCACTCTATCACTTCTTGGCATGTGCTGGGGCAAAGTCTTTTCAGCAGCTGGACTCCTGTGTCCTCAGGGAAGTGAGGAATGGTTAAAATCAGTGTTGGGGAGGTGAGGAGGGGGATGCTACAGGATATCCCAGGTCCAAGTGGTCTCTTACATGCATGAGTCTTGGAGGTATGACTGGCAGTTGTACTGTTCTAATTTTGGCTTCCTGGCTTCCCAACTTTAATTCAGTTGTTTTCGCTTCTTAAATAGAGGATCATATAGCCCACGCTTGCCTTGAGCTCACTCTATGTTGCCAAGGATGACTTTGACCTTCTGGGCCTCCTGCCTCTACCAAGCACTGGCATGAGAGACATGCACCACCATGTCTGGTTTGTCCAGAGCTGGGATGCAACCCAGCTCTCGTGCCTGCTAGGTGAATGCTTTTTCCATCGGGTCACAGCTCACTTGCTTCTTTTGGTAGAGTTTTTGTTTTCTTTGAAAAGATTCAGAACCAGAACATGTAAAGGAGAGTGAACCTCTGAAGCTCTGTCACCCATGTCTAATTTGGAAAACAAGCAGCCAATCACCCAGCACTACAAACCATCCTTCCCAGCAAATTCTCTGTGACTTGCCACACAGGAGTTCACAACTCATCAGAATGTTGGAAACTATGTCCAAGAATATTTGTGGATGGGAAAGAGGTTCCTGGCAGAGAAACCTGTCAGGCTGTCTGAGATCTAAAGCAGGAATAAATAATAACAGTGATCATGATGGTGGTGATGATGATGATGGTGATGGTGGTGGTGGTGGTGGTGATGATGGTGATGATGATGACAGTAGCCAATCTTTGCTGATATCTTGCTTCTGCTTATCCTGGATCTTAGAAATGTTTTATGGATTGAATATTATTGGCAAAGAGCAATCTCTGAGGTGACACTTTTGTGTGTATATGATGAGGGAATCCAGCGGATCACACATTGGACAGGTTCCCTATTGTTGACTTGACACCCAGCTTTCTTTTTACTTTTCATTTTAAGACAGTTTCCCTGAGTTGCCCAGTCTTGCCTTAACTCATCCTGTAGCTCAAGCAGCACTTGGCCTTGCAATCCTCCTGCCTCAGCTTCTAAAGTCAGTGGACGATAAGGCAGTGCCAGGAGGCCCACAGGTGGACATTGTCACTATTATACTTTGCAGGAAAGAAAAACCGAGATTTAGAGAGAACAAGAAGCCAGGTTTTGAATGGCCAAACTGTCCCTGGGACCTCGGCCACCTGTCCAGAGCCTATGTCATCTAGTGCTCTGGGATGTCAGAAAGCCCAGGCACAAATCCTAGCCTGCTGCAGGGGTACACGTGGCCCTCTGTGGGTCTTTTCTGGTCTCTGGGTCCAAAGCTGGGGTTCTGATACATTCTTAATGGGCTCTGCACTCCATGAAACAGCTTTCAGGAATTCTTGGAAATGTGTGCGGCTTGCTGTCTTCCATCCAAGCTATAAAAGTCCAGTTAATGGAAAAGGTGGATTCGAAGAAGAGAAAAAAAAAAAAATCCTGGGAGCTCAAGGAAGCTGAGGAGCAAGCACGGTTCTCTGGCCTTCCTGGCCGAGGCTCCTGGAGTTTGTAACATGTCACCTGGGTGTCAAACAGTGCACATCAAATCCCAGGGTCTTGGGCCAAATCGAGGAGTCTGGGAACAAAGGCGGGCAAGATGAGGAAAAGTGAGGTGTACAGGACAGTGGGCGCTGAGTGCAAATCAACCCAGACCAGCTGCCAAGGATCGCAACAGACTGACAGCCCTCTGAGTACCCAGGTGCCTGCTGAGGCTGTGACAGGTCTCAAATCTCTCTCTGTCTTCCACAAGCCAAACAGGCACGAAATGTCCTCCCTCCATCCTGTGAGGAAACTGAGGTCCACAGGAGCCAAGCAACCCACTGAAGGCCACAAAGCCACTATATCATCAGTCAGTCAGGAGGGTACATCCTGCTGTGGTAACAAACAGCCCCGGCTCCCAGCGGCTTAAAGTAGCAAAGGCCCCGCCCGTAATGCTTGTGCTGTAGACCTACTGTGGGCTTCCGGGGACACTGAGGTCACTCAGGGACCTGGGATGATGGAGTAGGCATCATCTTGAACAAGGAAGGGATCTCTTGGGGGGACAGTCTCACACCAGAAAGTAACTCCAGCTTAGAAGTCACACTCACAGCTTGCTCATGGGCACTGGTTTCATTGGCTGGAAGTGCAGACCTAGCAGCTTCAAAGGGAGCGTGAATGCAGTGGGGACGCTAGAGAAAATGCCAGGTGGCCCTAGTCATCACCACCATCAGTGGGTATGTGGGGTTCCCATCTGCCTCTGTTGGAGCCAGGTCATTATGAACCTTCTGGAAAAACCAACAGAAAACAAGGTTCCAGAGGTCATCCTCACATATCCCCTGGTCCTCGGTCCTTCTGCCCTGCACATCCAAGCCTATCCATTCTTCATGCGAAATGAGTGTGTCTTCCGGGATCAACCTCCATGTGCTTATCCTGACGGCCATTGCAGAAAGACGGGGAGAGCAGAGCACCCTTCCTCCCCATCCCTTCCTGTCAGTTCAACTAAGCTGAGGCTAGAGACCCACACTGAGGAGGCCCACCCTTCTCACAGTGGACAAGCACGTAGCTGGCGGGCTAGGTGGCCTGCTCCCCAAGATAACTCAAGATTTAACTTCCTCCTGATGGCCTCTTGCACCCTCTAGACCATTGGTTCTTAACTTCTTCCTAATGCTGTGACCCTTTAACACAGTTCCACATGTTGTGGTGACCCCCAATCATAAAATGATTTTCGTCACTACTTCATAACTGTAATTTTGCTACTGTTATGAATTATAATATAAATATCTGATATGCAGGATATCTAATATGAGACACAGAGTGGGTTGTGACCCACAAGTTGAGAACCACTGGTCTAGAGTGATGCTTTTATCCATGTGATCAAAGCTGATTCTCCAGCATCACCATGCGCGTGTGCCAGCCAGCTAGGGCAAAGAAGAAGGAGGCCAGGTAGGTCCCTATGTGGAAGCTGCACACCTCCCTGGTGAGAACTGGGCCTTGGAAGGATCGGCAGGGAAATGCTGTCTCTGCCTTGATGGGGGCTCACGTGTGTCCTACTAGGGACATGAGGGGGGCATCTATACAAGGCAAATGGTCTGCCTGCTCTCTGATTGCGCATCACCTTGGGTGATGATCCATTTCCAGTTTACTGTGCCGCAAGACACTTCCTTACCCTCTGTGCTTCCCTCTGGGAGACCTAGCAGTCTTTTGACCAGCAAGTGTAAGCCCACACCACCCCAGGGTCACAGAGTGGTGCCAACTTCCCCTGCCTCCACCACGTGACTCCATCACTCTTCACAGATAATGTGGCTATTTGCATGATTGATTACATGGGCAGCACAGAGAGACTGCAGCCAGGAACCCCAGGGACCAAATTCCACCGTGGCTGATGAATAAGCCTCCTTTCTACTCCAGCCCCTGGAGGGGCTGAGGGAGCCGAATGCAAATTTATTCTAAGCCAGGGCCTATCTCCGCACAGTGCCCAGCCACTTCCAACATTCCATTGCCAACTTCAACACACACACACATCCATTTGGTGAATGCACACCCAGACGGTGGAGGGTGCAAAAACAGGCGCGTCCAACCAGGGCCTTTGCTTCCAGGAGAGCCAGCCTCTCCTAGGCAGCCAAGGCTCTGAGGGAATGAGGAAGCCCCGGGCAGTGTGAAATATTATTCATGGGTCCTGCCTCTGACAAGCCTTGGGAACCTATTTTGAGGCCAGGGGATAAATGACGCCTCAGAATGGTTCCCACCTCTGCATAAATGTGATTTCACAGTGTTCCAAATGCCCCAGGAACTTGAAGTCGGACACAGGCACTCAGACATGCATCCCCTGGTGACTGGCTGCTTGGTGTAGTGACATTTTTTTTGACCTCAAGAACTTATCTGGCCAGATGTCTCCAGGAGGTCTGAACTGAGCTTGCTGGTCCCCAGTGAAGGGTCTGTTCATGGGCACCTCCCTCCTTGGTTGGTGCTTTGCCCTTGCCTATGTGTGACACTTTCACTGTCCCCCCTTCCCATGCTCACTGTCTCCTGCAGTCCTTACTATGTCATCCCAGTCAAGCATGGTGACTAATGGATGCTCCCTGAAGGCTTCATGGAGAGGTCATCTATCACCAGGTGCCAAGATGTGTTCTTTCCTTGCCAGGCTCAGAGAGCAGAGGGAAAGTGGGGGGAACCCCCACCCCATTACCCTGTTCTCAAGTTCACCCCCACCATGGGCAGCTCCTCCTCACATCTCCATGGAGAATGGAGGTCCCACGCTGTTCAGGATGGAGGGGAGCAGGCTGGCTACTGGCCAGCAGGCAGTGCCAAGCCGCTTCTAGAACATTCCTTTGCCCAGCAAAGCCCACCCCATCTCTAGAACATGAAAGACAGTCTCATGCCGGACAACTTGGGGTCACTCTGGACAAGGGAGGGTGTCATTTTAGAACTACTATCTGAAAGACCAAGGTCAGCGAGATCCCAGGGAGGAAAGGGCAGCCAGACAAGGAACACGGCAGTGGGACAGCTCGGTCTGCAGACTGCTGTGCAGCTCCGGGTGACCTGCTCCAGCTCTCTGAGCTCCTTGGTCTTAGCCTGGTTCTCCTGGGAACAGATATAACAGATATTGAAAGGAAGATTTCAGTGGAGAACTTGGGTCGGAGGTGGCAATCAGGGTACAGAGCAGAGGTTTCCTCTTGGCAGGGAAGGAGCCAATATAGACAGAGAGTAAGTTGTCGATTCTGTTGCCCAGGGTCTTTGGAACTTAAACTCCTGTGGAAACTCTGGAAGTCAAAGCAGAACATGGAACCTGGGAGGCAGCTGAGCAGAGGAGTGGAGCCCAGTGACTCCACCCTCACCTCCATACTTGAGTTAAACAGCTAAGTTTGATCCTTACCTGGAGGGGGCACTTGTAGACACCACTCAATCCCTTCTAGGCTAGTTTGGCTGCTGTAACAAGTAAGCCCTTACACCCAGAACCACAGCTCCCAGGGCAGGTGACTGCTGGTGGCTGGAGACGGTTGTTAAAGGACCGGTTCCTCCTCCTGTGGAACAAAGGCATTCTCTGCATTCAGAGAGGAGATCTGGATAGAGGGGTCAAAACATAGATTCCTTATAACATGGTTCCTACATTCCTGACTTCCCCTCTAGTCAATGCTACAGGCAAGGCCATCTGAAGCTACCAGGACAGAGGAGCCCTTGACTGGACAGTAGCCTGCCAGGAGGCACACCACACTGTACCTGGAGCACCCTCCTGTATGGTGGACCGCAAAGTCCTCGATGGAGCCTGAGGAGTCCACATCACACAGCATCGCAGGAACAGGGCTATTCATTGAGCCTGGACTCAAGAAAGGTCTGTTGAATAAACACGAAGGGATGGAGGAGTGAGTGAGAAAAGCCATCAGACTATGACATCTGGGGAACGGGGCCAGGCTGTGCTTGCTTTTCGGGAACCACACCAGGTACCGTTCTCCATGTGAAAGGAAAGAAGAATTGGCTGGATGAATATGACATTTTTCTCTAAGACAGTGGAAGGAAGCATTTTGACTGCTGTCCAGGATGTCCGGAGCACGGCGGATGGATTCCTTCCCCACTGGCTGCCTCCCTCAGGCAGGGTGTTTACTTGGATGGGGTCTACTTCTGCTGCAGGGCAGGTGTCCTGGGGTGGTGGAAGCCTACATTCTCCTGGCTGCCTGGAAATGGATGGGGTTTCTCGTTTGTTTGGTGGGAATGGGAAATTTCCCAGCAAAAGTGGCCCAGTCTGGGGAGCGCATGTTTCCTGGGAAGCCCTAGGTCCCCAATATTAGTCACCCAAGATGGATGCTGTTTGAAATCTCAGCATGAAACTTGCACGAGTGAGCTCCAAAGGCAGAGCAGGGGTGCTGGGGAGGGAGGAGGCGGAGAGCTTGGGGTGGGCATCCCTTTATGTTAGTGTTTTGCCCCCTAAGGCTACACAGTGCATGGTATGCGTGCCCAGAATGTGGTGGCTGTTTAGAAGGGTAGTTGAATTCCATCCTTGAGGCTAGAACTGAGGGCAGCGAGGCCAGGGCTTGCAAGTACCAGGCTCTCTCATTGAGCGGCACCTCTTCTGTCCCGGCCTTAGGTTAGGAATCGGATAGCCACGAACTGAGCTGTGAGTGGGAGAAACTTATAAACTCAAGTGGGAACGATGTGTCCCAGGGTGACAGAGGGCCTCCACCGAGAAGAAAGTATCCAATGCCAGGACTAGCAAGAGCCAGGTACTGACTGGAGACATGCCAGCACTGCCCTCAGCAAGCCCTTCTTTCCCACCCAACCCTTCTGCTGCGTGGTCATCCACCTCCTCTATGCTCTGGCTGTTTTGGTGGGAGCCCCTGGGTGGCTTCTAGGCCCTTTCTGCAGACTGGAAAAGGCAGCGACCTTGGGTCTCTCTTATTTGTAGAAAGATGGTGGGAAGACCTGAGGAACAGTGGGAGGCTATGGAGGGGCCCAGGGCTATCAGAGGGGATCCACTGCTGCTGGCCAGGACTTCGATGTGGGAGTATTGAGGACAGCCTAGCTGGGGTCCCCTTCCCATCTTCCGTGCCTCCTGCCCACCACGTGACCCTGATTAAAATAACCCAGTGAAAATACCGGGAAAGGAGCCTCAGAAGTGAGAGCAGGGACCTGGTTTCTGAGTCATCAGGCAGTGTCTGGAGAGGACAGAGGGTTGACGCTACAGATCGGGAGGCTTGTGAGCCCCATCACCAACCTCAGCCTCAGCACTGTGGTGAAGGTGGCCACGGGAAGCTTGTAAAGGATGATCTGGCCAGCTCCCCAATTACATCCACAAAATCCCACACTAGAGGGACCCGCTGTGGTGACTGGCCCAAACACCAAGCAACGGGTGCCCAGCACCCTCAGCAGCCTCTGAGTAATGTTTCCCGACTCTGCAGCTTCCCTAGCCAGAGCCTGCTGCCTCTCCCTCCAGCCCAGGGCGGCTTCACTCCCCACAGCCTTTCTTCCTCCCACTTTCTCGGAAGATTGCCTTCCCAGAGGGTCTCTGTGTCTCCCCCATCTCTAGGCCCATCTTCCCCTCCATCTGACCACCTTACCAACAAGTCTTAAGAACCCAGGCAGTCTGCTGTATTGGAGTGTGTTTCTTTACCTTACCTTCTCTCTCCCTACCCCCTTGTATACACACACACACACACACACACACACAGAGCCACTTTTTTGAACCAAGCCTGTGAGTGACCAGGGTGTCCTGGCAGACCTCCACCCCCTGTAGCCCTGGCTCCCCTTCCTTCTACCTCCCCAAACTCCTCTACCTATTCTTTCCCCATCCATGTGGACATGGCTCATATTAGCCTCTGGAGCTGAGATCTTGAAGGCCCTCATGTGGCCTTCAGGATGGCTGCCTGGGCCACATGGGCAGGTGCTCCCGAAAGGTTTGCCAGCTTAGGAGACTCACTGCCCCCCAGATGGGGTCTGGGTCCAGAATGGGCTTACTGCTGGCTTCATCGTCTGAGGGGCCCGCCAGGGGAGAGTAGGCCTCCACTGTAATGCTGGGTCAAGGCTTGACCAAGCCCTGTGCTGTATCAGCTGCTTGATAGTGAGATTGAAAATGGGCTGAAAGAGGAGAGAAAGAGAGAGGGAGAGAGAGGAAGAAAGAGCTGGAAGGGAAGAGGGGACATAGATGGGGTGGAAGGAGACAGAGACTAGAAGGGGGAACGAAGAGTAGGCGACAAGACAGGTTGAGAGAGGCAAGAGCAGGTGGGCAGAGAAAGTGGGAGATGGAGAGGCAGAAGAACCACAGAAAGAGGGGTGTAGGAGAGGGGGGAGGAGGGCAGAGCAAGCAGCAGGAGACAGGGAGAGAGTGTGCAGAGGCTGGCTGCCGGCTTCAGCAGAATCCTATCCACACAGACACTCCACCTTCCTCGGGGAGAGCCCGCCCTCCAGCCCTGGGACAGAGGGCAAAGTCTAAAGCCCCAGCTCTGGGCTCTGGAGCTGCGGCCTCTGCATTCCTGTGGGGGTGCACTCCCCCACCAGATAGCAGGACATGGTTAATGTTCTCAAGTCCAAGGCCCTTGGCCCTTGGTTTTAATTAGGCATGTCACTGAGAAGGGGTGAGGGTTCTCATTTTCGGCAGACCCAGCTGCCAGCCTTATCATGATCCCTTGCAGGACACGGTATAGCGAATGTTAGCGGAAGCAGATGAGGAGGTGGAGCATGTCAGAATCGCCTGCCCCTTCCCTACCCAGAAGTCCCTGGTTTTGTGGGATCGAAAAAGGCCTAAGGGGATTTTATGGGGGATAGCCTTACATGGAGCAAGTGGCTAAGCCTGTCTGGCCTTGGGGCAGATGCAAGAGATGTGGGTCAAACTGCTGACCTAAACAGTGGAATGAAAATACCAGGCTCAGAAGCTGCAAAAACCACACCAGGTACCAGTGAAGAAGACAGGACTGCCATGATGAACTTAGACCAGTCTGGATCCACCCATTGATCCATCGTCCATTATCCACCCATCACCCACCTATCACCTGTTGATTACCCAACACCTGTCCATCAATCAACCATCAATCTATCCATCAACTCACTCATCCATCCATCACCCATCCATCCATCCTTTCATCATCCATCCATCCACCACCTACCCATCCATCACTCATCACCCACCTATCATTCACTCACCCATTCCACCCATTTATCACTCATTTACTCATCATCCACCATCAATCCACTTATTCACACACACACACACACACACACACACACACACACACACACACACCACTCCACCTATCACATTGTCTCCCTGTGATGCTTGCAAAAAAATTAAGGTTCTTTTAGGAGAAAAAAGGTATGCATCAATTGTAGGTGTGTTAACACACAATGTGTACCAGAACCTCTCAGATTCACCTCTTATGCTGCTGTTGGTACCATAGTGCATGAAGGCGAAGAGGCATTGCCACCGCCCCCCATGTGGGGACAATAGTTTTTCTCTGTACTTCTGAACTCAAGCCAAATGGAGGAGCTGCACAGCCATGTCCTGGGTGTGATGGAAACTGGACACTTGTAAGCCCGGATTCTGCTCTTTGTAGAGTGTGAACTTGTGAGAGTAATTTGGTTTCTCTGTGGCTCAGGGTTCTTTGTAAGCATGAATTATGCTCAGGGTGGGTTCTAGTGTTGGCCAGATTCCCCACTTCCCTGTGTGTGCCCACTTTCACCTTGTGCCTTAAAGCTCCTTTGCTGAAGGCTGCATATGTTTCCTTGTTCTGCAACTTTGGGACATGGAATTAAACTCGATCCCGCTAATGTGATGTTGCAGGGAAGACAGAAACAAATTTTGAGTTTGTGGTGGGCTTGCCTTGTGACCCTTCTGCCATTGTCACAAGGCTATTCCCTGAGTAGTGATGCCCCTCAAGTCAGTCCTAGACTGGAAACTGGAGCAGATCTGCCTGGATCATTACGGGAGCCACATTCATGTCCACATCTCATGCAACCTATAGACATTTGAGTAGGAGAAAATGGCTGCTTCTCTGGGATCCTCCATGTACTGGTCTTTATTTCATAGTAGAAGCTGATGGACACATGCAAGTGCCTTTGTACAGGTGCCTCCAGCTCCCTTACTTGCAGCAATACGAGGTGCATGGCATAGCAGGTACCCAGGCAGCTCCATGGCTGATGCTTTCTGTTCAACATTGCTGTTTTCTAAGTGGTCAGAAGATGGCTGGAGAAGGTTCCTGTGCTGTCCCACCTGCAATGACCCCCATCACTCTATGTAACAACATTAACAGAGAGGTCACAGGCTTGGCCCGTGGTTGATGGGTACATTCAACTGTCCCCACCTTTTAGCTTGGGTCTGGGCAGTGGCTGAGGCAAAAATTCCTTCTGTAACTCTGAGTATCTAATGTGTGTGACATAGAAGGCAATTCAGAGATGTCCTCGAGCCTCATCTGCATATCTAAAATGACTTCCTTGGCTGAAATTGACCAAAGCTACAAATCCAAAGTCAAAGACTATTTTAAACACTCAGCTGAGCACATGGGGGCTTCTGGTCATGAGGTCAGAGGCCAGCACAGTTGATTTTCTAAATGGATCCAGGTCCTACATACAGGTGTCCTGGGATTGCCTTCTCAGTTTTGAAACAAATAAATACACACAGTTGGAACCTCAGTGCTCTCTCTTATTTTTAATCAATTAATTAATTAGTTTTTATTTATGTGTGTATATGTTTGTGCACATGTGTGTAGGTGCCTGAAGAGGCTAGAGGAAGGTAACAGACCTCCTCAAGCAGGAGTTACAGGCCATTGTAAACTGTCAGACATGGGTTCTGGGAACCAAACTCAGGTCCTCTGCAAGAACAATACATGCTCTTTACTGTTGAGTCAGCTCTCCAACATCAATCAATCAATCAACCAATCAATCAATCAATCTCTCTTTTTCTGTCTGTGTCTGTGTGTGTGTGTGTGTGTGTGTGTGTGTGTGTGTGTGTGTGAGAGAGAGAGAGAGAGAGGGGGGGGTGTTTCATGCATCCAAGGATGGTCTTACACTCACTACATAGTTGAAGATGACCTTGAACTCCTGATTCACTTTCTGATTACAATGCTTCTTGGGAGCTATTCTGACAAGCATGCACCACCACTCCTAATTTCTTCTAGATATTTTGGTTAATGACTGTGTCTTTTCTCATTCTTTTATGTTCAGCCCATTTGTGCCTTTGTATTTAAGGTGTATGTCTCAAAAAGCAGAATATAGAATATAGTTGGGTCTTGCCTTTTTGTTGTCTGACAATCTCAGTCTTTTAAATGGTTTTATACCATTTACATTTAGTATAATTATTGTTATGCTTGGGTTTAAATCCATCATCTAGCTGCTTGCTTTTTAATTTTTTTGTATATATGTATGGGCATAGCACACGTGTGTGCACAGGGACATGTGTGCACATGTATGTGGAGGCCCTAGTCTAGCTGGCAGCTTGACCCAGGGATCCCCTGATTCTGGCTCCTAAGTCCTAGGTGGCCACCACATACGCCTAGCTTTAATGGAAATCCTGGTGATCCAGACTATGGTCCTCACACTTGCATGGCAAGCACTTTACCCTCCCAGAAGTTTACACAGCCCTGGCTGGTTGTTTTCTGTTCTCCCCATATGGTCTCCATTTTCTCCTCTTTTTTAAATCTCTTTTTAAATTAACCAAATATTATTTTAATGTCATTTAGTTTTCTCTGTTTTTGTTGACTCCTTAGCAGTATCTTAGCTTCTAATTTCAGTTATTGCTCAGAACATGGGATGCATATCTTTGGTACACCTCAGGCTGTCTGTGACCTCACCTCACACACAAGACTCAGCCACAGCCTATTCCACTTCTCATCTCTCATCTTTTGTGCTTTTTCAGGCACTTTATTTTTAAATGTGTTTTCAATCCCCAGATGCATCTTTACCATTTTTATCTTTTAAAGCAATTTAAATATGAAAGATGTCTTGTATGCGTGTCTTACCTTTCATTTTGTCTGACAATCTCAGCCTTTTAAATTCTTTTGTACCATTTACATTTAGTGTGATATTGATAAGATTATGTTTAAAACTATTGTCTTGTTGTTGTTTTCTGTCCCTCAGTTCTGTTCTCTCATGTTACCACTCTTGGCCTCATGAGCTTCCTTCTGCACTTTCTGCAGTGTGTGTTCACTAGTGATGGATTCTTTCTACTTTTGAATGAGAAAATTCTTCACTTTGCCTTTGCTATTGGTAGGCATTGTTACAGAGTGTAAGATTCCAGATTGAAACTTTTTTTTTCTTTTAACACTTTCTAGTGCCATGGTTTTCTGGCCTGCAATATGGCAGCAAGAACTTGGCTACCAACCATATCCACTGTGGTGTTTCACGCTTTTAAATTTTATTTTATAATTTTAAGATAGGGTATCAGTCTGTATGCAGCCAGACCTGGCTTTGAACTCGGAGCAATCCTCCTACCAAGTGCTGGGATCACAGACAGGAACAACCATACTTGGGGAATTTTCTCTTTCTTATTGGGGGATATTGATTGTTTAAACAGTTTGATCATTCTGCACGCTGGTGTAGTTTCACTCATGTTTCTTGGGGGTTGTGACACTGTTGGCCTGCAGTTTTAATCATAATTGGAAACATTTCAAGCATTATTTCTTCAACCATTTTTTCCATTTCCTCCCTCCTCATCCTCCTCATCATTGTCATCAATGACGTCATGTCGTCATCCTCCTCCTCCTCTGGGGGCTTTAGCTACTGAAAATTGCCCACTGCCCTGCAGTGTTCTCTCACTGTCCCTTCAGGTTTTCCCTCTGTGCTTTGTTTGGGGGATTCTGTTGTTTCAGCTTCAAGGCCCACAGTCCCTCTTCTTCAGTGCTTTAAGTAAAATTTTCAGGACTTTGATAGGGGTCTTTGACAAAATATACCCCTCACCTCTGCATATCTTCCTCACCTTTCTCTGATCTGGTGAACTATGAACCATTGATATTCCTGTCTGCTGGTTCTGTCACTGGGTCATTTCTACCCTAGTTTGTGGGCTAGTTTCTTACTCTGCCATGACCCTTCCCTACCTTGCTTCCCCATACCTTGTCCTTAGGATTGATGTCGGGGGTTGTCAATTTTGTTCTCTGGGTGCTGGGGGGCCTTTTTAGTCTCCCAGTCTTCTCAGAGTTTGCTAAGAGGCATAATTAAAAGGATTGGAAGCTGTTTGACTTGTTCATCCATTTCTGACCCTCAGATAACTGCCCTTCACTGTTGGGTATCTCAATGTCTTTAAAATTATAGTTTAATGATTAAAATGTGCATCACGGGGAGAGCTACTCTTCGCTTATTTTGACGAGGAGCAGACATTTTTTAAAAAAATACATTTTTAAAAAAGCTTTACTTTTTAATACTCTAATTTTTGATCATCAAAAAGCGACCAGTTTCAATAATTGTTTGAGCATCTAGTATGTGCTAGAGAGTTGCTTTCTATGAATAAAGTGAGCAATTAGCTCATAATTTGGAGTCTATTCTTGTCTAAGTTATTTTCAGGTCAAGAAGTCAACCTATTGCAGGTGTCTTTGAACCCCTGCATGGCTGTGAGCTCCCTTATTTGGGATAGCTTTTCTCATGGCCAATCAGGAGGCCAAGTCTCAGCCAGCTGCCTGCCCACCACAGGCTTGATGCCTAGGTAACTGTCTGCTGGCCACAGCCATCTCTGGACATCTGCAACTTGCAGAGCATGTGCAGGAAGGCATGGCTTCTTCCTCAAGAAGCTGACAGGAAAGCTGGCCTGGCTTTGAGCAGGATCCTTTAAGGCAGCAGGGGATGACATCTGACAGTCACTTTTGGACAGCTGTTTAGAGTCCAAGAGTTCGTGTCTGCGCTGAGCAAGGTGGTCATCCTGGGTGGTCTCAGCGGGAGTGCGTATGAACGTGTCCTAATCATGCCCCTCACTAGAGTTCCATGTGGACCCCAAGGAGCCATTCTTAGTTCTAAGCTAGCAATTTCCCTTCCCCAGAGGTCATCCTAAGCCAGGTGACCACTTAGGACCTTTGCTTTGCTAAGGGACAAGCTCAAAAAGCAGGCCATAATCCCCAAGCTGTGCTCTATTTGAGGTCAGAGGCAATTTGTCCCTAGTTGGCCTCTCCACCTGCCCCCTCCGTTCTGCAGGTGAGCACAGGGGAGGCAGAGGCCACAGAGAGCCCAGCTGCGTGCTCCATCACTGTCGCTGAGGCTCTCTTGGCAGAGGATGAGCAACAAATTCAATTACTCTGAGCACATGCTCCGCAATCAAAGCATTGTCCCAGGGAAGCAGATCCTCCTTCTCCAAGCTGGGCTCAATTAGGAGCCACAAGGAGACTCCATTTTATGGGAACTAGACCCAGAAGCCCAAGAAATCATCTTTGGGCCATTTCCCGGGACCCTCCTGTTCCCCCCCCCCCCCCCCCCCGCACTCCTACCACCGGCCTCCACCTTGGTTGGAAGAAGTCATTGAAGAGAAGGACTGTCCATGTCACCCTCTCCCCGCAGAGGCCCAGCTTCAATGACACTGGGGCCCCAAACCACAAGTTTATGAATCCCAGAAGTTTTACTTGCTCGGATCTGGCGGGGAGCTTGGCTGACATCATGGAGACATTTTTCTCTGTCAGGCAACAGAACGAGGCACAAAGCAGCCAGCTGTGAGGCCTCAGAGCCCAAGTCTCTAATTAAAACAGTGGGAAATGAGATAACTTCTCGAATTCATCACTGCCGCCGGGGGCTGTCAGAGTGAAGCCTTCGAGGGTTACCCCCCACCTTTTGTTTATACATTAACAGGGTCCCTCAGCTGGCCTTTGTGAGTGTGTGCGTGTGTGCGTGTGTGTGTGTGTGTGTGTGTGTGTGTGTGTGTGTGTATGTGTATGTGTGTGTGTGTTGCATGTGTGTGTATGTGTGTGTGCGCGCTTCTCTGTGTGTGCATGTGAGTGTGTGCAAGTATGTATGTGTGCATGTGAGTGTGCGCATGCATGTGTCTACACTCTATCTCCCTCCTGTTCCCCCTGGCTTGCGTTCTTACTTTCTTTTTCCTGTCAATCCAATCTCCACAGTCCCATGGTAAAGCAGGGAGAGAGGATTTACCAAGGATGCCTTGTGGTGCTGCTCTGTTAGGAAAGTGGTGCCACCTGCTCCAGGAGACTTTTCTTGACATGTGTCATAGGTTCTCTCTGTGGTCCGACAACATGGCTTTATCAGTTCCATTTTGCAGGAGGAAGCTAAGGCTGAGGCAGCCTGGCTAATGAGTTTTCCCAGTCAGGGATGAGCTGGGTTTGACCTGCTTAGCCAGATAGAGAGGCCTTCCCTTCACCTCCATCATCTCTGACCTCTGCAGAGGCACAGTGACCTTCAGGGCCCTGCGCCTGAGGTCACAGGCAGTCCAGGGAGGGACACTGAGAAGACTGGGATGTGCAACTCTCATAACGCTCCTTCCACTCAGTCTAGTGTTCCTGCCCAACACCACGAAGCAGACACGGTGATACTCCGTTTTATACACGGGGAAGCTGAGGCTTAGTGACGAGCAGGTGGGCTCTGCTAGCTCCCGGGCCGTACCCAGCACCCGCTTCTCTCACTGAGCCCTGGAGCCTCTTTCTCCACCAGCAGGAAGAGCCTGGGTGCCGGGGATTTTATGCTTCTGGGAGCACCACCACCTCAGCTCTGTCCTTCACACCTTGTCTAAGGCACCCTGCCTGGGGATTCACAGATGCCCCAGAGGATTGAGCCCAGTGGCCCACAGTGGCCAATGTCAGAGGCAACCCTTTACAGCTGTCCTATTTTCCTGCTCTCATGTCATTTTGCCCCCTGAACAAATTTCACACTTCAGAATCTGCACTTCAGCAAAGACCAAGATGGAAATCTCTGCTAGGGGCAGGAAGGGAGCTCAGCCCAAGGCCACAGAGGCTCCTCCTCACCTGTAAATGTGGCAAGGGTCCTGGAACTGTCAACTGGCCTTCAAGAAAGTACGTTGGGGCTGGAGAGATGGCTCAGTGGTTAAGAGCAACACCTGCTCTTCCAGAGGACCACATGGCAGCTCACAGCTGTAAACAACTGTCTGTAACTCCAGTTCCAGGGGACCTGACACCCATGGCAAAACACCAATGCACATAAAATAAAGTTTAAAAAACATTTTAAAAAAAGAAAGTACGTCACCACATCAAAATGTATTTATTATGTATGTGTGTATTTATTTATTTATTTGTGTGTATGAGGGCAGGGGAGAGGGCAATGCGAGGGAGTCCGCTCTCTCCCTCCGCCATGTGAATTCCAGGGTTGGAACTCAGGTCGTCAGGCTTGGTGGCAAGCACCTTTACTTGTTGAGCCATATTGCTGGCCCTCAATACATCAGTTTTTTTTTTGTTGTTGTTTGTTTGTTTTAAACATAAAAGAAATGCACTTGGACTAGGAAAGTTACCCCAAACCAAGACAAGAACATCGATCCTAGTAGCAAGAGCTGGCATCGACCACCTAGCCACCAGCTGGAGTTTTAGTGGGTTTTTGTTTGTTTGGTTTGGGGTTTTTGTTTTGTTTTGTTTTTTGTTTTTTTCGAGACAGATTTTTTTTTTTCTCTGTTGCCCTTGTTGTCCTGGATCTTGCTTTGTAGACCAGGCTGGCCTCAAACCTCACAGAGATCAGCCTGCCTCTGTCTCCCGAGTGCTGGGACTAAAGGCGTGCATCACCACTGCCCAGCCTGAATTTTGGTTTTTAAATGCATTCTCTCGTACAGCCCCCACAAACACTCACAAACCCAAAGTCCACAACAGCCGTCCTCTGTCATTGATGAAGGAACCGAGGCCCCAAGCTGTGGAGTCTAGTCTCAGAATCGTGTTGAATGGCAGAGGCATGACTTCAGACCCGCTTCAGTCCTCATGAGAATGCACAGTGTTTACTGTAGGGCTTCTGATGCCACAGCTCGTTTCTGACAATGCTGGTTTTAATTCAGCGTCAGGAAATAAAAGCCACGAGCACAGACATGAAGCTGTGACAGGTGAGAGCAGAACTATTTCAAGAATGCCATGAAGAGATGTCCTGGTTCTCCCGTCCTCTAAGTCAGTGACTCTGGCTTCTGATGGGTGTTTCATTCTGCCAGCGTCAAGTATAGTGTGTTTAAGAATGTTCGCAGCTGAGGACTGGCTTCCTAATGAGGACCACCTAGAGTAATGGATGGTGCTGAGAACAATGGCTGCCATAGAGGTGGCACTCCTGACGGTGATGGTGGTGATAACTGTAATGACAGTGATAATTATGGTGGAGATGAGATGGTGATGGTGGCTGTGGTGGTGATGATGGTGCTGATGGTGCTGATGATGACGGCCATAGTGCTGGTGATGATGGTGATCATGGTAATAGAGACTGTGAGGATGATGATTATGGTGATGGTAACGATGGTGGTGGTGATGATGGTGGTAAATATGGCAGTGGTGGTGATGCTGGGAATAGTGATGATGGTGATGATGATGATGGTGATGGTGGATAAGGTGGTGATGACAGCAATAGTGATGACTTGTTCTTCTTCCAGATTCTCTCTCATGTCTCTCATGGTTCCTCTGGGTTCCCGTCACTGCCGCCCCATTCCCGATGCCTTCCCTTTTTGCCCCATAGGCAGCCTCTGTCCCTCAGTAGCCACACGGCTTCCCTAGCTCCTGCAACATCCCACATCAACTTGTTTCTTTTCTGTCTCCCCACCAAAGAGAAAGCACTGAAAGCTGGAGCATCACCTGGCTCAACACCCCAGATGCTGAGGTGGTGGCTTAAATGAGAACAGCTGCTGCGGGATCACTTAGGAGGTGTGGCCTTGGAGGACGTGCATCACTGGGGACAAGCTTTGAGGTTTCAAAAGCCCATGACAATCCCAGTGTCTCTCTGCTTCTCGCTTGTGGATCAAGAGATGAGCTCTCAGCTACGGCTCCAGCGACACGCCTGCCGGCTGCCATGCTCCCCACCATGATGGTCATGGGGTCACCCCCTGAAAACCGTAAGTCCTCAACAAACCCTTTGTTTTACAAGCTGCCTTGGACATGGTGCTTCATCACCGCAGCGCACAAGTAACTAAGGTCCACAGTGAGTTCCACAGAGGATGCGCGATGAGCCTCGTATTGAAGGATGCGCTTCCTCTTTCCCATAGCAAGCTAGCTATGGTATTTCTTAATGAAGGATAACAAAATGAGAGATAAAATGTTTCAATTAACTCCTTCCTTCCAGTGCCCATAACTATGAGCTACTATATCTGCATGGATTAATTGCTCTACACTTTTATATATGTGAGGAACTCATGCCTTATCTCTGAATATTTTCACTTTTTTAAAATGAATATTTTTATTTATTCTTTGAGAATTTTATACATTGTGTTTTGATAATATTCAACCCTGATTCCTCCCGTTAACTTCTCCCAGATTCCCCCCACCTCCTTTCTCTCTCTCTTTTTTAAATTGACTAATCCTTTGACTCCAGTTAGTGTCACCTGTGCATTCTTGGATGTATGGCCATCCACCAGAGCATGATCAACCTGCCGGGAACTACACAGTTAAAGAAAACTGGCTCTCGCTTTCCCAGAAGCCACTGTGGCCAGCTCCTCAGTCAGGGGTGGGGCCTATGAGCTCCTCCCTCTCCATGCTAGGATATGGACTAGCTTGAGCTCTAAGAAACATTCTTAGGTCTAATAAATTCATAGCCACCATAAAGGGAATCCTAATTATTTTCCTAGTGTAAAGAATGGATTTATTTGCTTTTATCGTTAGTACCTTTAAGGCTGAGGGATCAGAGAATGGAGATACAATTGGAGCAAGGACTCTGAAACAGGTAATTCATCTCCTGATTACTTCCTGTAAGACTTCTATTCATCTAGTCTAAATTCTTCCCATCTCTAAGTTCTCCTTGCTCACTGGCTGCTAGACCTCAGGCAAGTGTCTTACCCTCTCTGTGCCTTAGGTGTGCTCATTTAAAAAAACGGAAGTGTGGGGGGTAATGAAGACAGGGCACCGAGGATGGATACGATCCTCGCAAACAAAGCTATCACCGTGAACACCAGCTGTCGGCTCTTGCCCTTCCAGCAGCACCTCATCTACCTCCCAGCATGCATTGCAAAGTCAACCACAGCCAGCCCTACCAGCCACCATCAGGAAGAGCAGCCAGTTACGGGCAGCCCGTGACTGTCCCCAGTGCCCTCGAGGTACAGGCTTCACGGGAGGAGATGCTGTGCAGGACCCTCCACATCTTAGCCCCTCCTTTGAACTCTACCAACAATTCCACATGTCCACGTCTCTGCCAAGCCAGTGCGTTTGATGTCCTTTCCGGCTTTTGTGCCCTGCTTCCTGTCGGGAGTTGGAGCCATGTGGAATTGATGTGGGGGGCATCACCTTAGTCAGGACACTCTCCCCACATGCAGCCAGCCAATGTGAGCACACCTTCCAGCCACATGTGGCGAGAGCCTGAGGTGCTGGCTCTGAAACTCTGGTCCATTTCTGTCGCCCTTGGGATCATCCACTTAGAAAATGTCGCCAAGGGATCAGTCTTAAGGGGGATAGCTTGTGTTCTTATACCTTAACAATTACTCCTGGGGATCACAAGAACAAGCATGAACGTAAACGGAGAACCGCAGCTAGGAGGCTCCTGGATATTTGGTGGGAGTCAGCGTATATGAGACGACAGCATGGCCGATGTCACCTACCAGCGCTGGAGAGCAGGGCCCAGCAGACAGCTTTGTAAAGGGCTGGTTTGTCACATGTTTGTCCCACTGTCTCTGCCTCAGTTTCCCAGCCTTGCCGTACACAGGGCGGCGGGGGATGATGGCAGCCAGGTGAGGTTGTGCAGGCGCTTCGGCACAGCTACTCCAGAGGCCAAGTCAAGAGAGCTGACTGTTCCAAGGCAGCCTGGGAAACCTAGTGAGATCCCATCTCAAAATAAATAAATAATAAAACCGTCTGGGCGTAGCTCAGTACGAGGCCCCGGCTTCAGCCATTTTGGTTAGAGCTTTGCTTGTTTCCTGTCACTGGGGCGGGAACCCAGGGCTTCCCACTTGCTAGGCAAGCCCTTGGCCAGAGTCTAATCTCGCCCTCTTTTGATTTATTTATTTTTAAACATTTGCGACAGGGCCTTACTAAGTCACCCAGGCCAGCCTTGAACTTGGAATCCTCTTCGTCTCAGCTTCCTACTGTAAGTGCCACGGTGCCTGGGTCACAGCACTCTCGTCCAACAGGCCCAGAGGCCAACTGGTGACTTCAGCCTGAGGAAGTAGCTTAGTGTTTGGGGCCTCAGTTTACCCGTGTGTAGAATGGAGCGAGGCCGAGGGATCCATGGCTGGTGGGCAGCTGGCCTGGGAGCACCTGACTTCCTTTCCTCTTTCTCCGCCATGCGTGAGAGACAGAGCGCAGAGCGAAGTTCAGAGGTGAAAATTAGAAGGACCTGCCTCCACGCAGCTCCCAAGGTGTTAGCAACACACCGAGGAAGAAAAGCCACCAGGCAGCTACACAGCTTGACTAGTCCAAACTGGGTTTGTATCTGCGTATAGGCTTTTTCTTAGCAAGGTCCCTTCTACAGTTTCTAGAACTTCCTGTCCCTTCTTGGCAGTGTGGCACAGTGTACATCTTAAAAAAAAAAAAAAAAAAAAAAAAAAAAAAAAAAAAAAGAAAAAAGAAAAAAAGAAAGAAAGAAAGAAAGAAAAGAAAAGAAAAGAAAAGAAAAAAGAAAGGAAAAAGGAAAGAAAATGGTCCAGGCCCTGTTCCTGTCCAGGTTCTTCACACTCACAGCAGAGGCCCTTACATTTCCCTGGAGGTAAGTGTCCTGCACCACCACACTGATGTCCCCTCAGACACACTATGTATTTGGATAGGACACATGCAGACCATCCCCAGCCGGGGATGCTGCATCTCACAGGTAGGGGTAGTCCAGCACTCCCAGGTGGAGCTGCCGCTGGAGGTGGTCCACAGGCTCAGTGGTAAGTGCTTAGAAGTTAAGTGCAGCTAGGCTGTTTGCACCCTGGGTATAGAGAAAGACTTCCTCCGCCTGGCTGGGGTCGGGGTGGGGTGAATTTCCCAGACTCCGGACACATCCAGACTTCACCTAGGGCCACTCCACCCTGCAGGGCTCTCACAGAAAGTAAACCAAACTTTACTCTCTCAACTCAGGCAGTGGGCAGGTGAAAGAATGCAACCTGGAGGCACAGGTCACACTTGGACAGGGCGGCCTGGGGACCCGTCAGGCGGGAGGGGAGCGAAGCCAGGCAGGGTGGAAGGGAGCGTCGTATGCTTCTCTACACCACCAGGGACGGAGGATGACCATCTGCAGAGGTCTGCTTAACTCAGCCAAGAGCAGACTTGTAAAGCCAGAAATCAAAGGGACAGAACCCAGGCCTCAGGCTCAGCTGCTCTTTTTTGGCATGGTTGGGTGGGGGGATTTGGCAGCACACTGGAGATTTGGGAAAGATGGGGACCAGAGCAGAGCACAGCATTTAGGGGTGGCCAGGCAGGGCTCTAGAGCCTGCCGGGCTGGTTTGGACTCACAGCTAGGGCAGCATTTAACTTGGGTGGGTTTCTGAATCCTCGCCTGGAAAGCTGCTGAACTATGAGACCACCTCATAGGTGCTGAGAGGCCAGCAGCCCCCCGAGCTTGGCCTCCTTCATCTCTGCTGCATTTCAGGGCCATACCTCTGCCCTTGTGGAGCTATGACCCATGTCTTCCTGACTTTCTTCTAGACGCCCGAGCAGGGAGCACTGGCCAGGATGAAGCTATATCCGTGGCTCTGGAGAATCCCATGGGATGCTCTGGGCCAGGAGGGGCCCTTTGAGTCTATCTTCCGGAGGGACAGGTAGTTAGTCCCTGAGGGTCATCGTGCCCTGTTCCTCCTACCCCACTGTGTGCCTGGCTCTGCTGGCTGGAGGTACAGGGCACTGATTCTTCTCTACTGCACACTGTACCCACAGCATGAAGGTGTCATAGGGACTGCCTCACACCGCCACACAGGTCCCCAAGGCTCTGAGCTCTAAACTGGAATAGGGTACATGTGGAACTTCAGATTCTCTTTCTGGGAAGGGTCTGACATGCCGCGTGGCTTCAGAGATGTTCAGTGTCCAGAAGGCAGACTGGTAGGTATATACCTCTAACTGTCATACCCCATATTGGTCTGGACACCTGACCTTGACACTCAATGTTTAGAGCCCTTGTCTTCATTCTATGCCCCTTTCATGTACCAAGAGTCCAGCTGAGACATAGACAAGTGGACTGATCTCTGTCTGGGGCTCACATGGCAAGGCCTGGCTAGGGCACGGCAATGGCTCCTGGCTTGAAGGGCCATTGTGGAGACCAAGCACAAGGATCCAGAGTGTCCACTGAGCTGCGTGGTGCTCTCTGGCTTGCATCACATGAAGAAGGTCCTGCAGGTCCACAGGTCACTGGTACACTTCCAGTCCAGAGGGGAGATGGACTTTCCTAGGAACTCAGGGCCACCCCTTGCCAATGCCTTTAAATCCCGGTAGTCACACCGTGGACAAGTTGGGCCGGCTGCACTGGCCCCAGGTCCAGGTCAGAGGCGCCTGCAGTGTGTCTGCCGTGCCAATGCCAGTCCGTCTGAAGGACTTCTCAGTTGTGGTCTGGAGACACACACAACAGGCTGATTACTTAATCCGAAAACACCGGGCAACAACAGGCAGCTGGCGAGGCAGAAGAACCAGCCCCAGAAATCCAGGCTGCCTTCTGGGCCACCGCGGGACAAGTGGAGACTTTCCCTTGCACTGTCCTGGCTTGGCTTGGCTCTGAGAACGCAGTGTCACACCGGTGCTGACTTGGTTCTTGACACCCCCCTGGAGCCCCCGTTCCTCAGGGCTGAATTTCTGAGGGCTGTGTTTGCCTGGAGCTGATTTCTACCCTGCTGACTTCGGCGGGACACCGTGGATCAGAAAGGAAGATGGGGAGACCATCACAGCCATCGTCCACGGGGGGGGGGGGCACCCACAGGACCCTTGTCACCATACTCTGCCTCTGCCGTGACTGTGGACTTCCTCTCATTTCGTGGAGAAGCTTCATTGGGGAGCAGTGTGAGGTGCCAGGGACGCTTGAGTGAGCACATGTGCTTTTCTAGACCTGAGGCCGGGTCACCCTGCCAGTGGCAGGGTATTCCAGGGCCGTTTCTCACTCTGGGGGACCAACTGGGGCTGGAGATGTGGTTCGGTAGGTGAAGGGTTTGCTGCACAGTGCACACCTGAAAACCTGACTTCCATCTCCAGGGCCCACATAAAGTGGGATGAGGGAGCACACTAGACGGAGCTGACCCCTGCCTCCGCCTCCCCTTACACATACACTGTGGCACGAGCACTCTGCCTGCAACCACAGACATAATATGTACAACAACAACAATAATAATAGTAATAGTAATAATAAAGTTTTTTTTTTAAACCTGAAAAGTCTTTAGAGGATGGAGACAGTTTGTGGCGTGCTTGCCTAGCATGTCCAAGGCCCTGGGTTCATCCCCAGAGCCACAAAAACTGAGCACAGTGGTGCATACCTGTAATCCCAGAACTCTGGAGGTGGAGGCAAGGGGATCAGGACTTCAAGGTTATCCTTGGCTATATAGTATGTTTGAAGCCAGCCTGGACTATGTGAGAAGCTGTCTTAAAAACCTAAATGAATAAGATAATGGATAGATAGATAGATAGATAGATAGATAGATAGATAGATAGATGATAGATAGGTAGGTAGATAGATAGATAGACAGATGATAGATAGATAGATAGACAGATGATAGATAGATAGATAGATGATAGATAGATAGATAGATAGATAGATAGATAGATAGATAGATAGATAGATAGATAGATCTTTACTCTGTCATGGTGGTTCACATCTGGCAAAATAGGGTTTTTGCAGATGTTATTATAGTGAAGGTCTTGAGATGAGGTGATATTGGGGCTGGTGGGACCCTAAACCCAACAATCAGTGCCCTTAGCAGAAGAGGAGGTTTGACCAGTGATCCAGACAGGCCCTGTGCGGGTGGAGGCAGAGACTGTGGTGTTGTAGCTACAGACCAAGGGATGACAACAGCCACCAGAGGCTTAAAAGGTGGGAAGAACGCTCCTTAGAGCTCCACTGGGGGATGAGGCACCCCTTGGCCTTGGCCTTCTGTCCCCTAGAGCTGTGAGAAGCCTTGTGGCAGGTCATCATTTGTCAGTGCAGTCCTGGGAGACCACACAACTATCTGGAGAAGGAATGGGCCTCACAGGTAGCTTCCTCCCCTCTATGTAGGGAGGACCTGTAGATATGGCTGCCGGAAGGCACCCATGGCCTCTGAGGACCCTCTCAACTGTCCCTTGCTTCCCTAATGCCTCCCATGTTATCACTGCTGCCCTGACAGTCTGTCGCCATGCGTTCTGAAACTGACAGTGGGCTTTGGCCGGAAGGACTTGATCAGGGTAGGTTCAACTTTCTTGGTCATAGGCAGAGGCTTAGAGAGGTTAAGAAACATGTCTATAGACACCCAGTTAGAGAGAGGCAAAGCCCAAAATCTGCATCTATGGTGCTTGGGATTGTGGTTTCCGAAAGCCATGCCCTGTTTGGTCCCTTACATGCCTTCAGTGGACCGGAGAGTCTGGCTTTAGTCCTCTTGAGCCAACATGGCCGGCCTGAGATGGACCGGTTGACAGCCGGGGCTGTCTGGGCGGGTGGCCGATGGCTCTGCACAAAGAGCTCGGTGCCAGTGACGACCGGAGAGCTCGTGCTGACTGACTAACGAGCTGGCACCTGAGGTGTTCAAGCGGGGCCCTGACACAGCGTCAGCCGAGGCCGAGGGGCGGCCAGATGAAAACGAAGTGTGGATAGCCGGGATGTGGACACGGATCAGTCACTGAGCGGGGCCGCCCGCAGCAAGCTGGGTGGTCTCAGCCAGCGCTTGTCAGCCCCTGTGTCTCCGACACCTCGGCCCCTTCTCTGGTCTCACAGATGTCAAGTTCCCCTCCCGTCAATCAGTCAGCAACTCAAGGGTCTGTTAAACCCGATGCTGCCTGAAGCCGGTCAGAATGACAGCAGTGTCGTCAGTGATGACAAGTGTAGTAAGGGTCAGAGCTGGGTGGCTCGCTGCGTCTGAGCTGGCCCGGCACTCCCAACCACATTTGCTGCTGACCACCGTCTCTGAAGCGGGCACCACTGTCATCGACATTTACAAGGGAAAAGCCAGAGACATGGGGAAGGAAGGCTTGCCACTGTCAGAGAGGGTCATACCCAGGTGTGTTGACTCCTGGGTCTGTCCACCTGGGCCTGGATTATTCTGGCTCCGTAAGGGACACAGCCTCCACTCTCTAAATTCTCATGTTATCAAAAAAGATGTAACTAAGCCATTCACTCATCTTCTCTCTCTGTTCACGGGCTTCTGCAAACAGTGGCTGGAATCGTAACAGCCATTTTGTGGTGTGGACAAGGAGGCTGGCATAGCTGATAGTCTGGAAAGAAATAAGCCCGACTGTCAGCACACAGAGGGTAGAGATCAACAAGGTGTTTGGTGGGAGCATTTGAAAACACAAATATAAAGAACATGGCTGGGCGCAGTGGGGCACACACCTTCAATCCCAGCACTTGGGAGGCGGAGGCAGTGAGTTTCAGGCCAGCCAGGGCCAGTACAGCACGACTCTGTCTAATAAACAAATAAGTACAAGACTTAATCTCTCACTGGCTTTGGGGGCCCAAGTATCTGTGAATTCTACTGCCCCTAGGAAAGGAAAATTTCAGAAATCTGAGGGAGCTTCTGTAGGACACAGTCATGTCGACACGTGACCACAGCCTTCTGGGGACCCAGGTTGCACCCAGATGTGGAGACCCAGAGCAGGAACCATCACAGTATGGAGTTAAAGCTATGGGGCAGCAGTGAACTAGTGCCCAGCAGCGGGGACAGTAGTTTCAGTGATGGTGAGGGGACACGGTATCCCACTGAGGTGGTGAGGCCACATGTCTCCCAAGAATAGTGTTACTTGGTGACAGAAGAGGACACGCTGTTACAGGGTCCAGGGAATGCGGAGGGGAAGGTGAGACTGTACTAGACAATAGAGTGACAGGTGTCAGCAGCCTGGTCAGCAGCTTGGCCAGGCAGCACCGTTACCCTGTCAGAGACTCCAGACAGTACCACACAAGGGAACTTACACTGCCCATGATCAGAGAGTGTCAGCGGCACAGAAAGAGTCATGTGTCGCCGGGTGCACACCTTTAATCCCAGCACTCGGGAGGCAGAGGCAGGTGATCTCTGTGAGTTCGAGGCCAGCCTGAACTACAGAGTGAGTTCCAGGAATGACGCAAAGCTACACAGAGAAATCCTGTCTCGAAAAACCAAAAAAAAAAAAAAAAAGAGCCGTGTGTGTCTAGTTTCGGCCTCTGACTCCCCAGTCCCCCAACGGTATCTGAAGCCCTCAGTGGGAGGGCTTGTCACTCACCACAGCAGAATATGCATGCCACAAATACACCGTGCTGCCCCTGCTTCTGCCTCCCTCTCCTCCTGTCTTCTCTCCCTCTCCTCCTCTTCCTCCCTCTCATCCTCCTGAGACAAGGTCCCACATATCCTGGGCTGGCCTCAGACTTGCTATGTGGCTGAAGGCAACCTTGAATTTCTAATCTTTACTTCCCAGGCACGAGCCATCACGCCTGGTTTTATTTGCTCTGGGGCTCAAACCAGGACATTGTGCATGCTAGGCGACCACAGTGCCAACTGAGCCTCATCCTCAGTCTTTTTCAACAACAACAAAATGCATTCTATATCCTGTGTGTGCGTGTGTGTGTGTGTGTGTGTGTGTGTGTGTGTGTGTGTGTGTGCGCGCGCGCGCCAAAGAATAATGTCTAGTGTCTTCCTTTATTTTTGAGACAAAGCCTCACCCGGAGTCCAGAGATCACTGATTGGCTAGTTTGGCCAGAAAGCTCTGGGATCTTCCGGTCTCTGTCCCCAGTGCTTAGGGTTACAGGCGCCGTACCATGCCCGGCTTTTGCGTGGGTGCTGAGGATCTGTGCTCCGGGTCCTCATGCTTCTGCGGCACTTTACTGACTGAGCTGTCTACTCAGCTCCTGCATTCTTTCCCATAGCTCCCTTGAGCCTCCTGAGTTCTTTCTTTAATGAGAATATTTCCAATCAGACCTTCTCCTCCTTGGTTAAGCCCCTCTCTGGAGAAGCAGGGCGTGGAGGAAGCAGCCGTCCCCATTCCAGTTTGCGATAGGTGGGACCACAGATAACGCTGACTTTTTGATCTCTGAAAATGATGAGGTCAGCTAATGGATGCTTAGAGCCCGTAAAACCCACCCGGCTGTCAAATTGGTTCCAGAGACGGCAGGAGAGAACGGCGGGAGGGCTGGGAGCCATGAACCACGGCAGCCAAGGGCAGGGGGGTGATGCTTATGAGGACATACAACTGGGTGACAGCGGCCCAGCTCCAGGACAGGCTGTCTAGGCTCAGGGTGAGGGTGAGGGGCGGGTGTCCAGGATGCCTTTGCTGGGGGTGGTGGGAAGAGTGAGGGTGCCCATCCCCCATCCGGAGGAGTTGGAGTCGTGGGATCTGTTGACCACTTTGGTGGGACTGGGGGTGGGGGAGATAAAGGACTGATTTGGAGACCCCAGGGTCATTTCCTCTCAGCTCCATGGCTTCACTTCCCTACAGAACTTCCCACCATGCTTTTCAGACCAACCCTTGCCTCATGGACACTCGTTTAGGGTCAAAGCTCATAAAGCATGGTGGGGACAGAGAGCACTCGGTGGCCCATTAGGTGTGCTTGGAATCGCATTTGGACTACGTGTTGATGGCGAAGCCCCTCTGTTTCCTTCTGGGTAAAGAGTTCCTTCCAGTGGATTTTCTTTGCCAGTTTTGTCTTGTGTGTGTCTCTGGGGGCTTGGTGCTCAGTGACAGAAGCCCTCTCCGTGCCTGATCACTCTGTGCCCCTGCATTGACCCCCCCCTCAGGACCCCAAGCATGATATTGGGGCCACCCTGTCACTCATTAGAGCACAGAGGATGCCATACTGTGGGTGTTTTCCTAGGAACTGAGACCCAAACCCCACGTTATCGTCCCATCTTACTGTTGTCATGGGGGAGAAAGGCAGTCACTGCCAAGGGAAACAGGTCGGCTGTCCAGCCAGTCCCCGGAGGACAGAACCTTCGAGATGGAGTGCTGATTTCACGTCAGGAAATTCAGCACAGAACGCCAGCACTCAGTGAATGTTTTAAGTAACTTTACATATCAACTCAAAACACAACAAGAACCAGAAAAACAGCAACCAGGAGATCCTAGCTGACCCCATAGAGTGAGGAGAGTGGGAAGAAACACCACAGGAAGAATTCTAGAAAATTGCACAGGCTGCCTTGGGCTTCCCTTCTCCCTGGTTCAGGGGCTTCTGCTTTCTGTTCCTGGTGGAAATGCAGGCCTGTCATCTGTCACGTCTGCCACACAGGAGGCTGAGTCATGAGGATCATGAGTTCAAGTCCAGTTTGGTCTACCGAGTGAGTTCAAGGCTAGGTGTTGCATGAATCCTAAATGGTCTTATAATTAAAAACCCGGAGCCAGATATCAGGTGAAAGCTGAAAGATCAGAGAAGCAGAGCAAGCCAAAGCCACTACTTCTTACCCCGCCAACTCCTCAGCCTGAAAGGGCGGTGAGTTCCTGCCTCCTCCTGCCTTGGATTCCTTTCTCCGTCCAGCCCTATCACTTCCTGTCTCAATCTTCCTAGTGCTGGGATTAAAGGTGTGTGCCACCACTCCCTGACTCTGTTTCTCTTTTAGACTGGATTAATCTTGTGTAGCCCAGTGTGGCCTTGAACTCACAGAGATCCGGACAAATTTCTGCCTCTGCCTCCCGAGTGCTAGGATTAAAGGCGTGTGCCACCACTGCCTGACCTCTATGGCTAATTCTGTGGCTGGCTCTGTCCTCTGATCTTCAGGCAAGCTTTATTTCCTAGATTCCAAACAATATATCACCACAGCTAGGTTGGGCAATTTAGCAAGCCCCTGTCTCAAGATGCAAAGTTAAAAGAGGATGTAACTCAATGGTAGAGCTCACACCTGATGTGTGGGGTCTTGGACCATGCTGTGTGACAAGCACCTTAACCCCTTAGCCACTTCGTTACCTTTAAAATTCAGCTTAGCTGTCCATCTACGCAGCATCTCCCCTACAGAGCAGTCCAGCTTACGATGATGACTTGTTTTCTGGTACACTGCTCACTATGGGAGGCCGCACCTATCAGCTGCTGGTTCCTCGAGGACAAGGAGCCCCCTGTACATGAGGTATTCCTTGTGGCTGCCTGGCACACCGCCAGGTCTGTGGCAAGAAACAGATATCCACATGCTTTTTTCCTGTGCTGTGGTGTGGCACTAACAGCACTCTATGTGTGAAAGGATCCAGATGAGGTTTTGTAAGACACATCCACCATGAAAACACACAGGGCAGATTGACAGGCCTCTGGAGTGGGGGTGTGGATAGGATTTGATATCGTCCTCTGAGTGACCTGAAAGAAAGTAGAAATGGCTTGGGATCATCAGCATGTCCTGCTCGTCACCTCCACAAGTGGAACTGATCCTAACTGGTGGAAAATGCTTTTGAGTTACACTCCGTTGAGGATAGGAGTGTCAGTCATGGGTGTAAATTGAATGTCATCTGAAGGTGATAGAAAGAGGGTCTGGGGGACACAGAGCCTGGCTATGAGGGTCATTTCAGACCTGTGACTCTTAATGGGCCTTGGCCACAGTCTGGCTAATGCTGAGGTCTGACAACTGGGCCCTAGTTTCAGGGCACTGGAAGGGTCCTTACTGCTTGGCTGACACTTGTACATAGATAAGAGATAGATGGTGGCTGATGGGTGATTGATAGATGATTAATAGATAGATGATAGTATAGATAGATGACAAATTATAGATAGATAGATAGATAGATAGATAGATAGATAGATAGATAATGAATGATGGCTAGGTAGATGAGTGATAGATGATGACAATACATGATAGACAGATGACTGATTGCTGTTTGTGACAGCCTTGTGTACAGGTTCTGGATACACTGGCAATTAAAGTCCTAATGGGAAGTGGGTTGTGGGGAAGTGACCAGGATGTAAAGAGATGCTTTGTGTCCCAGGTCACTCTTTGAGAGCAGCCAGATGTGCAAAGATGTTCGCAAGGCCTGGTTACAGGAACATGGGGCACGGCAGGTCATGTATTAAACATTATTTTATTTTATTTTATTTATTTTATTTATTTATTTATTGTTTCGGAAAACTCGTGTTCTCAACTACTGTCTTTAGCTTCTCCGTGAGCTGTGGCCATGTGACGTGAAAACAGCAGAAGCAGTTGCTGTGTGGTTTGCACCGAGGGTCACGTGCTGTATTTCCCAGAGTGAGCCCATATTATGTATTTAAGATCCAAGTCCTCTGTCTTGTTTCCTGGCCTGCTTTGCTGGCTACTTTTTATGTCAATTTGACACAAGCTAGGGTTACCTGAAAAGGGGGAACCTCAATTGAGAAATACCTCCATAAGATCCATCTATAGGGCATATTCTTTTTTTTTTTTTTTTTAAGATTTATTTATGTATTATGTATACAGAAGAGGGCGCCAGATCACATTACAGATGGTTGTGAGCCACCATGTGGGTGCTGGGAATTGAACTCAGGACCCCTGGAAGAGCAGTCAGTGCTCTTAACCTCTGAGCCATCTCTCCAGCCCTAGGGCATATTCTTAATTAGTAGTTGATGGGGAAAGGGCCAGCCCATTGTGAGTGGGGCCATCCCTGGGCTGGTGATCCTGAGTTCTATAAGAAAGCAGGCTGACCAAGCCATGGGGAGCAAGCCAGTAAGCAACACCCGTCCATGGCCTCTGCATCAGCACCTACCTCCATGTTTCTGCCCTGCTTGAGTTCCTGTCCTGACTTCTGTCAATGGTGGATTACAATGCGAAGTATAAGTCAAATAAACCCTTTCTTTCCCAACTTGATTCTGGTCATGATGTTTCATCATGGCAGTAGAAACTCTAACTAGAACAAAAGTTGATACCAGGATAGTGAGGTATTGCTGTGACAGACCTGACCGTGCTGTCTTGGGGAGGATTGTGGAAGGACTTTGGAGCTTTAGGTTAGAAGAGCCCTTGAGTGTTGAGAGCTCAGAGGGCTATTCTGTAGGAGCTTGGGAGATAAGAATGTTGAGAGCAGTGCAGAAGATGGAGGTCTGGCTTGTGAAGTTTCAGAGGGAAGCAAAGACTCTTCCAGGCCATTTGTGTAAAGAATCCATGGTGTCTGGTCAGCTGGAACTGAAGAGTCAGCCATGATTAACCAGAACCACTAAAGTCGAATCTTTGTTTTGCTGGGACAATGGATGTTGGTCAGCTGGGGCTGGATAATCAGCAGTGATTAAGAAGAGGTCAACATCACTGAGGTGATGTCTTCTGGGAGGTGTTTCCTTAGGGTCAGCACACAAAAGCTGTGTTCCAGAGGTGGCCAAACCTCACGCTGGGGAGCCGAACATGGTAGTGTGAGTCATCTGGGTGGTACTGGTTTCACAGGTGTGAAGGGGTCATGGAGAGCAGCTGAGGCTGGCACTGTGTGGCGGGGCTGGAGTCCTTGACGAGAGCCCAGGGAGAGACTATTGGTGAAAGTGTAGCCTATTTGCAGCGGAAGACCCCAGCAGTTTGGAGATGCCAGGACCGTAGGCTGACCACCAAGGACAGAAGCAGGTATGGAGTGGAGCTGGCCTGAGCCTAGGGACAAGCTGTGTGTGGAGCCAGAGAAGTGATCCCAGCTCCTCTTTGGAGGAGCCCAGAAGATCATGAGTGGATCCCAGACATTGGATAATGAGTTATTGACACAGCTGGACTTTGGTTTTGCTTTGATTTGATTGTAACTGTGCCCTGGTTCTTCTCTCTTGAAGTAAGAAGGGATTTAATTTAATTAATTTAATTTTGATTTATTTTTGATTTTACAGGAGCCCACAGTTGAGAGACTTTGAATTTTAAAAGACTTTGGATTGTAAAAGAGACTGGCTATTTTAAAAAGACTGAATTTTTGAAGACTACAGGACTTTAAAAATTTGGAATATTTATATTGTAATGTTGATACTAATGTATAAACTTGGGGAAGAACAAGAAAGGAAAGTCTATGGCTTAACAGTGATGTGTTTTGTGTGTCAAGTTGACAAGGGGTCAGTTGTGCTGGTTAGTTTTATGTCAACTTGACACAAGCTAGAGTTATCTGAAAGGAGGGAACCTTAATTGAGAAAATGCCTCCATAAGATTTGGCTGTAGGGCATTTTCTTAATTAGTGATTGATGGGTGAAAGACCAGCCCATTGTGGGTGGTGCCACCCTTGGACTGGTAGTCCCGGGTTCTATAAGAAAGCAGGTTGAGCAAGCCTCGAGGAGCAAGCCGGTAAGCAGCACTCCTCTATGGTCTCTGCATCAGCTCCTGATCCAGCTTCCTGCCCTGCTTGAGTTCCTCAGTGATTGACCGTTCCTCTCCAAGTTGCTTGATCATGGTGCTTCATCACAGCAATAGTAACCCTAACTAGGACACCTGGGGTTTCTGTGGGGAAGATGTTAAGGAATCACAGGCCCATAGCACTACCTCGTCAGGAGTCTTAGGAGGATCACTACTTCAAGGCTAGTCAGGGAAACTTAAAGAGGGGGCTGGAGATGTGCTCTAGCTGTGTGAGGTGCTGGGTTCAGTCTCCAGCATCATGTGAGGGGAAGAGAAAAAGAAGGGGAAAAGGAGAGTGGACTGGAGGAAGGAAGGAAGGAAGGAAGGAAGAAAGGAAGGAAGGGAGGGAGGGAGGAAGGAAGGGAGGGAGGGAGGGAGGGAGGGAAGGAGGGAGAGGGAGGGAGGGAGGAACCAGTGCTCCTCCTGTCTGCTCCTCCATGGCCCATGGCTGAGGCTCTTAGCACAGCAGCTCGTGGGAGGCTCCTGGCAGGTCCAGGCTCCTCCTCACTGCACACTCCCCTGGCAGCACTGGCCGCCAACATTCCTCTATCTGCTTGACACACTGGGATTTCTGTGGATGTTTGCACAGAGGGTTCTGTGGATTTAAATAGCTTGAGTTGGGCTTTGGGAGGCGAACCCACCTTTGATTCTCAGGACGAGGGCCAGTACTGTGATGGACTTGATGTGGAAGGGAAGGGAGTCCAGGTCCCAACACCAAGACCCTAAAGAGGCCAAGTCCAAGGTCCTGTTCACCGGGTGGGTGCCAGTTCTGCCTTTTATGGCCAGCAGCTCCTTCATGCTCACTGCAGCTGAGTGGGGGCAGGTGTGTAAAATACTCCTGTGATTCTTACTTGACAGATAAGGAAACTGAGGCTGGATCAGGTAACTGAGGAGTCTAGGGCTTGAATCAAGACTGACTTCACAGTTCCTGTTCCTGGCAGTGACCTGGGAGAGTCTATGGGAACTTTGACCTCCAGAACAGGGTGTTACAGATCCATGAAGATGCAGCTGAAGTCAGATCAGGTGAGCCTGGGGACTCTGGGGCACTCTGGGGATGACAGAGAGGCATGGATACCTGTGTAGGTCTGGTACGTTGAATGGCCGCCCAAGAAGAAGATGTCTCTGCTTATGGCCATGGCGGCCAGAACTGTTTGAAAAAGAGAGTTGGGGAAGGTTCTTAAATGACCCCTCCTGGGTCACCTTGGGGGATCCCAGCATAAGAGGCCAAGTGCAGATTGAGGAATGTAGCCTTAAGCCAAGGCCTTCCTGGGTCCCAGGGCAGTCAGAGACAGGAAGGAGCCTCCCCAGGATGGAAGGTGATTGCTGACACCTTCATTTCACATTCCAGAGCAGGTAGACAGACTTTTTGGTTCTGAGCAGTGACCTCTACCCCTGCCACCCAGTTTATGAGAACTAGTTATAGCAGCCATTGGACCCTCATACCCCATGAGGCTCTTCTTGCCTCTGCTCCTGTTCCTCTGTACTTGCCCCAGACAAGCTGGCACTTCTGGGCATAGCACTGGCTGGGAGTGGTACCCTAGCATGAAGGTTGGCTGTGGGGCCCTTTTTTGGCTAGGGTGTCATCTGTCTAAGCAACCCAGTCAGGCCTGGGAGGTCTCAAGAGTCTGGCTCCCACCCACCCTCCCCCTTATCTTGATGGATGGCACTCGGAGGGCAATGGAAACTTCCAGACACTCTGGTCTGTGCCGCTGTGGGCAGCACTGTGTTGGTTTTTACTCAAAGATCCAGGGCCATAAACTTTTAAAAATAGGCACAAAGCTGCCAGGCTCATTAAAGGGAACTTGCTGACTTAGGAGACATCCCGGCATCCGCTAGATCAAGGGTTCTCAATCTGTGCATCTTGACCCCAGTCAGACATCCTGCACATCAGGTATTTACATTACAATTCCTAACTGTTGAAAAATTATAGTTACAAAGTAGCAACAAAATAATTTTACGGTGGGGGATCACCACAACATAAGGAACTGTATTAAAGGGTGCAGTGGGTGGTAGCTGTTCCAGCTTTGACCTTGAAACACTGCCCCTAGTGTGGCAGCAAGTAACTGCCACACTTGCCTATGATCTGCCCCTGGGGTGTGGCCAAGAGGGACCCCTTAAGACCCCAGATGTGTATGTGTTCGCTCTCTTAGCTCCTCATGGTCCTGGAGGCTGGATTTGCAGACCAAGTCAGAGTTCCCCAGAGAGCTACACTGGACTGTACCTCATCTCTCCCAGATCCTGTAATCGACCCCTTATTGGTTGTAAGTTACCCCTGAAATAAACCTCTTTTAATTAGTAGATAAACTACATGGAATTGCCTCACTAATCATAGCAATAAAAGGGCTGCAGCATCAAGAAGGTTGTGAATAGAAAGATCTTATTTAGGAAAAGTGTTCTTTTGCCCCCAGTGTTCCTCTTGTTCTTTCATTGGCTGTGAGTTTTCTTTCTTGCAGAGACAGGGAGACAGCAAATGAGGTTCCCCAGAAGCAAATATGTAGTGTTCTAAATGCTCCCCTTGGAACAGACAAACCAAAATGTCCTTGGATGTAACTAAGAGGGGAGGGAGCCAGTGGGACAATGTTTCCACCCAGTGCCTGAGAAAGAAAAGAGGTTTTGACTGGGACTTGTGCCACCATGGGCACAGTGCAGGACATGGTGGGAAATGAACTTTTCCAGGGGCCTCAGCTATTTGGTCCCTTCACACCCAACAGCAGACCGTGGCCCTTCACCCACAGTGCGGATGGCTCCCATGCCTGACTAGCTGCTGCTTCTTCCATTGAGTCCAGAAAACAGGGAGATAAAAACAAGAGTGGGGTTTCCCGACTTCCTGACAGGGGAGTAAGTCCCTGTTCAACGCTGGGTTAATTACTTTGGTTTTTGTGTAGTGCTGGGGATTAAACTTAAGGTTTGGGGGGGGGGGGCTCCTACATTGCTAGGCTAGTGCTCCACCCCTGAGCTGTATGCCCAGCTCTCTTTTCAGCTCTCTGCTAGGAGCAGTGTGTGTAAAGTAGAATCTGTAGTATAGGGCTGTGGTTTGCCCTTCCCCAGACCACACCCTGTGAAGATTTTTGTCGGTGCTGAAGATGGAGCCTAGGGCCTCACAATGCCAGGCAAGCATTCTACCACCAACCTATACCCACAACTCTTTACTTCGTATTTTGAGACAGTGTCTGTGATGGCTGTTCTTGGTTGCCAATTTGACTACGTCTGGAATTAACTAAAACCCCAAGCAGCTAGGTATACCTGCGAGAGAATTTTCCTTGCTTGGATCTGTAGATGTAATTCTGAACGGTGTCATTAAATAAGAAACACAGAGCCAAATGCAGAGATAAAGCCCACAGATCGAGCAGCAGCCAAGAGCTAAGACCAAGACCGCCTTTTACCCCTCGCTGTGGCTGTCGTCCTTCCCCTCAGAAAGAGAGCTACTTCCTGTGTGTCTGCATTTTTATTGACTTTCTGTTCTGCCTTCTCTTTGGTTGTAAACTCAACCACATGACCTCCTCATCACTGCCTGTCTATACAGACCTCCAGGTCTCTATGGTTGGTATTGAGATTAAAGGTGTGTGTCTCCATGCTGGCTGTGTCCTTGAACACACAGAGATCTGCCTGTCATGTGATTGGGATTAAGGGCGTGTGCTACCCCTATCAGACTTCTGCTAAATGGCTTGCTATTAGCTCTGACTCCCAGGCAACTTTATTTATTAATATACAAATAAAATCACATTTCAGCACAAATAAAATATCACCATATGGATCATTTGCGATAGGAAGACCCGTCTTAAATCTGGGCCACACCTTCCCCTTGCAACCTGTATAAAAGACATGGAAGAAGAAAGCTTTTGCTCTTTGCCTGCTTGCCCTCGCTCTGGCTGCCAAGTCCATCCATCCTGCTGCTGAGGCATTCTTTCACTGGTATGAGATCCTTCAGGATTCCGACGTAGACTGAAGACCAGCTAAAACATCCAGTCCCGTGGACCAAATAACTTCTGCATTCTTGTCCTTTCCATGGGGAGACTGCCATTGTTGGACTAGCTGGATCACAGCCTCTAAGTCACGCTAATAAATCCTCTGTGTGTGTGTGTGTGTGGTGTGTGTGGTTCATTCTATCAGTTTTGTTCCTCAAGAGAACCCTGACTAATATAGGCTCCATTAAGTTATCCAGGCTGGCCTGGAACTCATGATTCTCCTGCCTCAGTCTCCTGAGTAGCTGGGAAGACAGTGCTGTGTCACCCAGCTTGGCATTTGTGGTAATTTTAATAGGCATTAAGTATTCCATGTTGTGATGATATTGTGTTCCCCAAAATATTGTGTAACCTAATAAACTTATCTGGGGTTGCCATGTGGACAAGTGAGGCTCAGGAAGGGAGCCTAATGGAGTCTACTGGAGCCCACCAGAGCCTGACAGAACACACCAGAGTGCACCAGAACCCAGAGCTGGGGGTGGCAGGGTGGTAAGGGTTTGTGTTTGGTTGTTTGGTTGGTTTTTCCCATATGTTTGTTCCCTTAGCATTGAACATGCAGATTGAGAGCAACATTGGTGTCTACTCTGGCTGGGAGTGGACTTGGAGGACTGGATTCTTACAGCTGTCATTTTGGACCCTTTAATTCAGGGTTTGAAGTATGCAGATAGAGAGGGACCTGGAAAAACCCAGCAGGCCTTGGGTTCCCAGGGAGTGGGGCTGTTCTGGCAAGTGGAAAAATTGTAGTTCTTTATTTTTTTTTTTTCAATTGCTTTTCAAGTCTGAGGCTGGAGCCTAGGACCTCTGCTGCTAAGCCACACCCCAGCCCAAGAAATGGCATTTCTGAAAGTGGGTTTTGTGGGTTCAGGACCTGCTCTGGAGAGTTGGCTCCCAGGACTGCCCCCTCACAGAGCTCATCACTCATAAACTGAACTCAGATCTCTGTCAAAAGCCACAGGACCACCACAGTTGAGATTTTTTTTTTTTGCATTTTTTCACTTTCCTTTATTGTTGCCTTTATAGTTGTCAAGATGACTGCTGTCCCTGTGTTTGTATCTGTTCCAGTCAGAAGGGAGGGAGAAAGCAAGAGCTAAAAGAATAGACTCTAGGGTGGGGGAGACAGCTCTGTGGATAAAGACTTGCTGTGCAAATGGAGATACAAGAGTTCGATTCCCATCCAGGGATGTGACTTGTGATTACAAGCCCAGCCCAGGGAGGAGAGAGATGCTGTCTCAAGAAACAAGATGGAGGGCTCCCAACATCAGAGATTGATCTCTGACCTCCAAATGCACCTGCATAATGCACGCACTCCTCCCCATACTGTGTACCCCTGTATGTAAAAGAATAGATTCTAAACTGCGTTGTATCATATGATCACCCCATCCTCAGGGGAGGTTAGGGAATGCAGGGTGTTTGATGGTGGGGGAACTAAGCCTGATGGGAAATACTTGTTTCCAGTGTGCTTTGGTCTCATAAGCACAGCTGAAGTGGCCCCCTTGGTGTGCACACGGGGCTCACATTTGTAAATTTTGTGCTTCAATACATTTCTACAAATGAAAATTCTAGATCAAGCTAGATGATATGTATTAGTTGTGCAAAACATTTCCTCTTACAAGGGTCGGGTGTTGCGCACGAATTCTAAACGGTATTATAACAAAAACCCAGAGCCAGATGTTGGGGTAAATGCTGAAAGATCAGAGAGACAAAGGAACGAGCCACTAGAGAAACTTCTCACCACTACCAAATCCTCAGGCCGAATGGAAGACGAGATCCTATCTCCACGAATCCTCAGAATGAATGCCTCTGAGTTCTCAGCTGAAGGGCTTTAGTTCCTGTCTCTTCACGCCTTATATGCCCAGCCATTTCACTTTCTTTCTAGTGCTGGGATTAATGGTGTGTGTGCTTCCCAAATACCGGTAGCAAAGGCATGAGATCTCGTGCTGGGATTAAAGGCATGTGACTTCGAAGTACTGGAATAAAGGTGTGTGCCACCACTGCCTGGCTCTGTTTCTCTCCTAGACTGAATCAATCTTATGTAGTCCAGGGTGGCTTTGAACTCATAGAGATCCAGACTGATCTTGTCTTTCTGAGTGCTAGGATTAAAGGCATGTGCCACCACTGCCTGGCTTCTATGTTTAATCTAGTGGCTGGCTCTATCCTCTCATCCTCAGGCAAGTTTTATTTGATACACAATACATCACCACAAATGGGAGAAAGTATGTGGCAATTTTTATTGTTCTCTCTGACACAGGATATTATCACACACCAACATCCTCTGCCCGGTTGACCAATGAGCAAATGCCACCCTGAGTTTGCTGTGTGTGATGCGCATTGTTGGAGAGAAGGACACTTTTCCTCTACCACGTCAATTTTTAGATATTTCTTGGTTGTGCTGTCTGTCTGAGGCTATAGCTCCACTCTCCAGAGGGTTTCCCAATCTGGCTTTATGAAGAGTCTCTTGGATCCCCAGGAAGTCCGTCCTTGTTTTTTACAAGACCAGCCTTCTAGAATGACATTCAGGGATGAGGACTGAATTTTCACTGGTGACCAGGATGCAGAGGGCACACATTTCGTGTGGTCTGCTGTATAAACTCACATACAATCATGTATACCCAAGGGAAACAGCCAAGGGGAGGGTGCTTGTTTTGTCTCCAGGGAGCATCTCTGGGCGGTGTTGGTACAGTGCTGGGGACCTTGCTTCCTTCTTGAGGCGGCCAGCCGGCCGTATTTCCCAGAGTAGAGCGATCTGGGTCCAGTAATTACAAAGAAACTTTTAAGGGCTTACTCGGCAGCTCCTTCCAGAGCACCTCGCTTCAGCCCTCCTCATAAACAGCTTGTAAAGGGGCAATCAGCCGGGCCCCTCTGCGCTGCGCTAATCTGATATAAGCCAGGCACTGATTTATGCACGCCAGCCCAAACAAGTCTACCTGTAGACCATCAAACTGGAATTTCTTCCATCCTTTCTTCTGCTTTAGGGAACTGCTTTCATTTCTTCCTTGCCGGAGGGAAACGATGTATTTATTTCAAGGAACAGAGAAGAGCAGAGGGCAGGATGCTGGGTACAGAGTGGGGGTAGGGGTGGGGTGGGGGAGCTGCCACAGCGGGGGGCCTTTGCAGACAGGGAGGCCAGGAGGGGCCAGGGCAGCACAGCCTGCTCACTTGGTGTGACTGCGATGACTTACCTGCCTGTCACTTGCTTCACACCAGGCACATCTGTGACCTTACAGATATGCACAGGGCTCCTCCATCCACACTTCAGAGCCTAGCGAAGGGACAGCTGGGGTTGACTCTGTCCACTGCTGTATGTGTTAGTGTTGTGTTTGTATGTGTGTTACATTTATTTAGTGTACACACACACACACACACACACACACACGTGAGCCATGGCACACCTATGGAAATCAAAGGACAATTTACAGGAGTTGATCTCTCATTCTACCTTGTGGGTCCCAAGGATTACAACCCCGGCTAGCCTGGAACTCAATAGATAGCCAAGGATGACCTTGAATTCCTTACTCCTACCTCTACCTCCTGCGTGCTGAGGTTACAGGTGTGGGCGACCACACCTGATTTATGCATTGTTGGGGATTGAACCCAGGTGTGTGCCAGAGAGGCTCTCTACTCACTGAGCCTTCCTAGTCCTTGGCCACAATGAATCCTCCGGGATCAGCCACTCCTCAGCTGGTATTCCAGTGCAGAAGCCATGGGGGTTCCTCCTGGGAGCCACACCTAAATGGTTTGGTATGGAACACTAGACAAACACAGCCAAAGAGACATAAGACAGTGTCACGGCTGCCTGGTATTCCTGTCCTTACCATCAGCAGGGACTCTACACACAGACTCAGGCCCTTTTGCACACAGGATACTTCTGGTTACACACCCTCCTCCTTGGCAGGGTGAGCTCCCAGAGGGCTCACGTCTAATTCCTCCCCCCCTTCTCTGTTCTTCTTGCCCCCTGACGTCATTGACCACCTTGGAGTAGCTACAGTGCCCATCCTCTGTGACCCCCCAAATACTGCCTTGTGTGGTTATGTCTGAGGGCTTGTCTAGTTCCTACTCCAGAACCCAAGTTCAGGGAAGCCAGGAATCCAGTCTGTTCACTGTCCCCTGAGAGGCCTGCACATGGCACACATTGGGCATAGGGCACACAGTAGGCACATGGTCAGGTCTGAGGAGTGAGTTGAAGCTTGATCCTGTAACAGGATGTCACATCACAGGATGTGTGCTCAAGATACTTACGTCGTGTCACAGAAGGCCGGCCTGCTTCTCCTGGAAAACCATTCCTGGCCATTGTGATACCTGGCAAGCTCATAGAAGGGGAAGAGATTTCTGCCTGCTTTAGAGGCCAGGAAAAGGGGGCTCTTCTGCATTGAGCAGTCACTTGGAGCTGGGCACCCCAATGCAGTGTGACCACAACTGAACTTGACACATCCGCAGGACAGTGCTTCCCAGAAAGGCCACAGTCACAGGAGTGGGGCGGGGCTTCCTAGTCAGGACTCAGCTCAACCCACAGGGTGCCTTAGCTTGAGCTGGTACAGCCTTTCTGGAAAGATCTGTAATCACAAACATGGAAAGCCAAAACACACAGTGAGGGCTTGATGAGCTGTTATCTCGGCCATGCAGATCTAAAGAAAATAGCTCTGTAAGTACACAGGGCTCAGCTGTGGGAGTGGGGCTCAGCTGCGGGAGCAGGGCTCAGCATTGTTTCAGAAATGCTCAAAGAGACAGATTCAACAACACAGACTTAATTCGAGTGAAATGCAGAGCATGGAGGGTTGGTTAAAGATGGCGTCAGTTTATCATTTAGACCAGAGGTTGGGAAACTTCTGTGAGTTACCAGAGAGTAAATATTTAGGCTGAATGGGCTGCAAGGTTTTTCTTGAGACTACTTCTTCTATGGTCGTGTGAAGCAGGCTGGGACCACACACACACACACACACACACACACACACACACACACAGCACATAGGCACACACACAGACATGTGGCACACATATACACTAAAAACACACAAGTGCACATGCACACCCACTTGCACATAAACACACATGGGCACAAGTACACACACATTAGTATGTGTGTACACATACACATGAAAGCACATGCATACATATGTATACACACTCACACAGACACATATAACTACATACATGCATGCATGTCGGCAGACTGCAGGTCCATGATGCCCCATTTGTTGAAACAGGCAGTAGCCAAATATGGCCCTTAGGTCCAGAGATAGTCAGCTCCGGTTCTAGACTGAATACAGACAAAACCACTAAGCATGATGGGGGACAGCGTCAGCATCTTCACAGAGACACATGGTCTTATGTCAAAGCCGTCCCCAGAAACATGCCCTGACACAGGGCTTAGAGTCCAGGGTTTATCAGATCACTGTGTGATACCACAATGTGAGATGGGAAGAGAGGTGGTCTCCAGAGTGGAGCCTTTTTAACACCATCCTCGCCAGGGTGTGCATGTGTCAGATATGTGTGTGTGTGCACACGTGCACGCATGCATCAGCACGTATGTATTTATCAACCCTGCCCTTCCATCATCCTTTCACGTGGTAGTGTCCTCCCCCCACGTCACCCCCTAGGTCCGCATTTGGATGGACGCCCTCCAAAGGGAATTCTGGCTCCTGGGTTCTTTTCGGCTCTTGCTTGGTTCAGAACTTTGAAGCTCTTGGCATTCACGCATTTTTGTCCAAACTCCTCCCACGGGTGTCTGGGGCTTCTGGTAGACACCCTGTAGGGTCTCAAGGCTTATAGGTGGCATCTCCTATTTCTTGGTGAAGAAGTAGGGTGACTGGACTCTGGACTCTGTGTGGAGTCGTGTTCAGGGCTCAGTCTCCAGAAAACAGTGGCAGAAGAAAACTGGTTCTGGCTTTATCCTTCTGTTCCAAGGGAATCTTCTCTGCTCTGTGCCCCCTCCCCTCCCACCCCCCATTCCCCCCCTCTCCCCCACCCAGGAGTGGGCACCCGCTCCAGGAGTGGGCAGAGTGTGATAAGGGTGAGGACCTGATGGGGGATTGTGGGAAGGAGAGGGTAAGTTAGACAGCCAGGCACCTGCCACATGGGGTGGTGGGTGTTCTGGGCAGCTGAGGGCACAGTGGCAGGAGAGCAGAGCCCTAGTGACCAGTGCCTGCCGTGACTGTGGCACACTCCTTTCCACCAGCGCACACACACACACTCCCATCAGAGCCCAGTCCCCGGCTAGGCCCCACTGGCCACAGCTCCATCTCCACCTTCTCATCAGAGAGGCCGTGGGTGCCGCCTGCCCTGTCCACCAGCCCATCAGCTCCGTGCCATCACGGGCTCCTGTCCTCAGAGACACCACCACACAGAGGCTCTCTGGGGTCAATATTTGCCTCCCAGCTGAAGCATGTGTCCCGGAAGGGTGAAAACTGATCTCTTCTGTGTCACAGGCTGACTATAGTAAGTGCTCAATAAAGTGTGTGCCCAACTCCTTCTAGAAACTTCTCCAGCCCAGAAGGACACGACTTGGGCTGGGGTTTAAGAGGGCACAGAGGAAGGCGATGTTGAAGGGCGGGGGCTGGCCTCACGCTGCACTTCCTGCTCAGGTTCAAAGTCAGCCCTGCCCCTGGAACTGCCATGGCGAGTTTAGATTGTTCTAGAATCCTGCTGCAGCCTGTTCAAAGGCTCCCAGCTGCTGTCAGGAAATGTCTCAGGGAAGTCCCATTAAACACGAAACCCAGATGCAATCAGATGGTCCAGACTTCAGAGGGGGCCGAGGCTCCGTACAGAGCATGAGGAAAGGTTGTGGCGCGGGGCTGGAGTGGAAATGCGCCCACCAGGCCTTTTCTCCTTCCACCTGTCACCCCAGAGTCAGTCTCCTGAGCACAGGAAGCAGCCAGGGGGCCGGTCCCCGGACAGGAATGCCCGGTGATTGCGGCTTCCTCCTGCTCCTTGGCAACAGCCCGCCATCTTTCTGTTGTGGTCTTAAAGACCAAACACGAACCCGGGTTTCCATTGTGGTTGCAATTTTGGCTTGTAATTTTATCACTTGAATCTAAATCCACTTCAGAAATGACATAAACTAATTGTCACTGGATAAACTGAAACTTTGGGGAGTTTATAAAAGGATTCAATGTTAAAAAAAAAAAAAAAGGAAAATAGAAAACAAATGTTGCCCACAGAACTGTTGGCCCAAAGGTGGAAGCTGTCTGTTTCTTTGGAAGGCATTCACTCAACTGGGTGTGATGCTGCCCACCACGGCCCAGAGCCCTGAGGCAGGTCCTAGGTGCACCTCAGAGCCAAGGAAACTGGGCTCACGTGGGGATGGGAGAGGCTGATCTGGGGCATTGTTGGGAAGGGCAGAATTGCTGAAAGCAAATGGCCACAGCTCAGATGATTCCCTGATTCAGCCAAATGTGCCTGGTTTCTCTGATTAAAAATAAGAACAAAGTTAGATGCATATGAATTACTAAGTACCGACTGTTTTCGTTGGTGGTTTCTATGAGGCACAAACTCTCGGCGTCCATTAGACTACACTGTGAGTGCCTGCTGGTGCCCGGTTCGCTTCTTTAACGGAAGAAGAGACATACTCTGGGCATCGAGTGACCTGCTCCGTCCTTGTCAAACTGGGTCAGGAGAGCAGTGTACGGGGCCCGGGCAGCAGGTAGCCTGCCCAGGAGTCAGTGCATGCTCCTGTCTTCGGTATGCTTGGAAATCTTCAGAGAATCTTCCCGTGTGGTGGTTAATCTTTTGAGACAAGGTCTCAGTTATATGAGCTAGCCCAGGCTATCTAGCCAAGGATGACCTTGAACTTCTGACCCCACCACCATTTCACCCCTCCCTCAAAGTGCTGGGATTTCAGATTGGTGCCATCATACCTGGCTTCTAGTCCACACCCTAGGGACAGGCCTTGATGGTATTCTCTGGGTGGAGGGGTAGAGAGAAGAGAGCCCCTTGTGGTATGTGCACAAGGAAGTGTCCCTGACACGCCCTGTGAGAAAGGAGCAGGGTTTGGGTCAGTTGGACTTGCTCCTGGGGGCTGATTTGCAGCTTCCATGTGATGTGATGTTCTGAGCTTCCCGGTGGGCTGGGGTGGACCTCTTCGCCTTGTCTCTGAGACACACAAGCACACCTCAGCCCAAGGCCCTAGCATACTCAGGCTCTTGGGGAAGTTCAGACATGTAGCTCCAGAGTTGCCCTGGGACCGAGAAGTGGGGTGGTTGCACTTGGGGGACACCAGAGATCCCCCACTTCAGGAATGTGATAGGAGAGGTTTGTTCTCCAAAAGGAAGTTCTCAGCAGGTGGTCCCTGGACTCAGTGCCTGAGGACTCCTGAGACATGTACATGCCTTGGGCTGGCATGGCTGTCCAGCGGAAGCCTGAGGCCTGCAGCTCTCACCAGCCCCACAAGGAGAGTGGAAAGGTTCAGTTATGTACAGCACTGGGGCCTATGGCACCCAGACTCCCCTCAGGCCTGGAGCCACCCAGGCTCCGTGAGGACCCTGTGCATCTCTCTCCCTGCCCAGCCTCAGTGTCCTGTTTTGTAGCATGGTCTCCACAAGTCCACTGGGGGACTCGGTGGTGAAAAGGGATTGATTTCCCCAAATGGGCTCCTTTGCTGATCTGACTTAAGCACCTGTATTTATCCAGACCCGTGGGCACACAGTCCCTTCTCTGTCCAAATTCAAGGCTCATGGTCTGTCCTTTTTTCTTTTCTACATGTCTGTCTGCCCTGCCCTCTTTAGGCCTCCAAGGGTACTGCATGCATGTGGAGCACATACTTACATGCAGGCAACCATACACATAAAATATATTTTTTTAATGTAAAAACTAAGGTATGCATTAGACATCCCACAACCTGATTTAAACTTGCAACAAGGCCACAGTCATCAATGCATGACTGCTACAAAGAGACAGACAGATAGACGGAGTAGAACTTAGTACTTAGAAACGTTCCCAACAGCCTTGAATATGCAGATGGGAGCCTAGAACTTATAGGGGAAACCCGTATCAGTACAGGCTAACAGGAAGCTGACCCTTAGCTCACACCACATACAAGGGGGCACTCAGAATGCACCAGAGGCACAGGTATGAGAACCAAACACAAGGCCCCAAACTATGAGACTCCTACAAGAAAACTCGGGGGTCTTCCCTGAGTTGGAGTTGGCTGTGACTTCACGGCCACAACACTAAAAGCATGGGCAACAGAAGAAGGGAGTCTAGATAAATCAATGCAAAATGTTCTCACAAATGTTCACAGCAGCAGCAGCTACAGGAGGTAAAAGGTGGAGCGTCTCAGGTATGTATCTGTAGGTAAATACTAACCAAAGGACGCATAGCCAACAATGAAATATTACTCAGCTGCAAGAAGGAGACACATGCTACAACATGAACAAACCCAGATGATGGTGTTCTGTGTCCACTACACTAGTCAGAAAAAGATGGCTATTCTGTCGGGCTACTTCTCTGAGGACAACACATCAGGAAATCCACAGAGGTAGAGAGAACAGCGGTCACCACAGGCTGGGAGGAGAGGGGAATGGGAAGCTGGTTAATGGAGGCAAAGCTTCATTTCAGCGACATGAAAGAGTTCTGTAGGGATCTGTTGCAGGTGTCTCTATGTCCTACCACCCAGAAGGAAACAGAAAAGAAAGTCCAAAGCCGCGGTGAAGGTAAACTGAGGCAAAATGGGGCAATGTGACTCCGTAACTAAGATTGAGTCGGTAGACAGGAGGTGCTGGTGGGTATGAATATGTATGTCTCAAGATCATGGCATCTCTAAATGCTTGGGGGATGCCTTATACAGGAGGTGGGGAAAGGAGGGAGAGCAGGAATCAGCTTTATTCTTGAATATATTTATTATAACATCAAATTCAGTATGTCACAGTGCCAATGTGGAGGGCAGGGAAGAGCTTTGTGGGGTTGATCCTCTCCTCCCACTTTTATATGAGTTCCAGGGACCTAACTCAACCTACAGTATGCTGGACACAGCTTCCCAAATCCACCTCTGTGCGAGTGCAAGGACAGGACCTTTTCTTTGATGGGGACATCTTTGCCAGCAAATGGGTTCAACTTGCCTCTAAGCCTGAGACCCGACCTGTTCAGTCCCTGGGACACATATAGTAAAAGGTGAGAACTGACTCCCTCTGACCTGGAAACATGAGCCTTGTTGTGTTCACTCTCACACTCACAAGTCCCCCCAAACAAACAAACAAATATAAAAATGCTACAGAAAATAACAAGAATTTCCCCATGGAAAGCTGGTGAAGACAGTCTTGCTTTTCTATTTCGAGCTCTTTAGAGCCCTGTGGCTTGTGTGGCTAAATCCAGACAGTGCCTGCCGGCTAGGGACACGCGGCCCCTTAGCACCAGGCCCTGGTTCTCCGGGCTTTCCCTCTGGCAGGGACCACATCGTTGCCTGGATTCAGGGCTGTCCTGTCATCCCAGCCTGGCTGCTCACATCCCAACAGCCATCTGGCAGGGAAAAGCTGCCGGATCTTATCTCCTCCTTCGCTGGCAGGCCTGGCTCCACAAAAATAACTTTATCTGGAAATAAAATAAGGCAGTGAGTGTCCTGGCCGTCCCATGCCCCGAGGGGGTCTCACTCTCCAGACTGAGCCAGCGCCCTCTCCTGCGTGGCCATGGAGTTGATGAAGTCACCAGCACTTGGGGGCTCTGGGACCTCACTGGGGCAGTGGACGCTGAGACACCCGGTCCACTCATCTTCTCTGTCTGTATTTGGTTGGCGGATGGCTCTGGTCCCCGCACCCCACCCTTCCCGGGGCAGGAAAAGGGCATGCCCCTGTAGCGGCCCCGGCTGCATTTGCGTCACCCAGGAATGTTCTTTTTCTGGCTTGCTCTCTGGCATCGGCGGCCGAGAGGCTCCAGGAAAATCGTAAACCGTGCTGAATGGCACCGTGGTAACAGTCGGTCCCCACGGAGCACACTTGTGGGTTGTCTTATGTCAGGATGAACTTGGCCGGGAAGCAGAGGCCACCAGCTGTGAGTGCACGTTGGCTCTCTGCATTAGGGGAAGGAGGGCGGAGCAAATTTGGAACAAGTGTCCTCTGGGTTCTCCTCAGGAGGGTCATCTCGGGCCGCCCCTCACGGAACCGCCCCTCACGGAACTGCCCGCAAGCCCAGCCAGAACTTTCCTTCCCAGACTCACTGTTGGGGCTGGCTGCGTCACACACAGGAAACACTCGTGAACACAGACTCAGCCCAGCTCTGTCACAGCATAGCTGTGCGACCCTGGGTCACTCACTTCACCTCTCTGAGCTTCAGCTTCTGAGCTTCCGCCTTCCCGGCTGTAAAATGAGGCAGTGGGGTGGGGTCAGGTGTTCCCTTTGTCAATCGACTGTTTTGAACACAACCCTCCTCAAGGGGCCTGGCATCTCCCCATCGCTTCCTAACACATCACCACGTATGAAGATGGGCGTTTAAGCGGGCAGCTTGCCAAGACTAGCCCCTGTTTCACACAGACAGGTTCCCAGTTGAGTGTGGCGTTCCCAGCCATGCCTATCAGAAGTCAATCATCTGTCTTTTTACAGGTTCACCTGTCAGCCAATGACCAGCTCAACTCTAATTGTTCCCTCACTGAGATCCCCCGGAGACCTGGGGTCCCAGCCTCCCAGGTCCTGTCTCACGAGCTCAGGGGCAGTTGTGGTGTGAGCACATGAGTGTTGCACGCCAAGGGATCTGTTTATGGTTGAATTCTGAAGTTCCTGCAGAAAACCCCAACTACGAGGGACAGACAAGCCATCTGCCTCCCATGCTGTCTAGAGCGGCAGCGCATGGTGGGATGTGCCCCAGTTCACACTGCTTTCCTGCCATGTGGGACTAGAGGCTTGGCACCACAGGTTACCTGCGTTTGTTAGTGGTAAATAACATCTCCCCAGCTAGGGACGTAGCTCAGGTAGTAGAGTCCTTGCCCAGAATGCGGGAAGCTCAGAGTTTCACCACCAGCGTCACAGAAACTGGGTGTGGGGACACACCTGTGACCCAGCACTGGGTGTGACACACACTTGTGATCCAGCACTGGATGTGATGACACACCTGTGATCCAGCACTGGGTGTGATGACACACACCTGTGACTTAGCACTGGGTGTGACACACACCTGTGACCCAGCACTGGGTGTGACACACACATGTGACCCAGCACTGGGTTTGATAACACACACCTGTGACTCAGCACTGGGTGCGACACACACCTGTGACCCAGCACTGGATGTGACACACACCTGTGACCCAGCACTGGGTTTGATGACACACACCTGTGACCCAGCACTCAGGAGGTGGCACCAGGAAGGGCAGAAGTTTAAGGTCATTCTTGGATGAACAGAGTTCAAGGCCATCCTCAGCTACATGAGACCCTATTCTGCCTCACAATTTTTTAAGGGAGATATAAAAATGATGTTCTTGGCATCCATAGAGAAAGTAAAGTGACACCTGCCCACCCCACCCTCTTTACCTCTCTCAGTGTTGGGGTGCCTCCTCCCATGGTGACAGATCAGCTGAGCCATCCTTCTGTCCCTGAGCACCAGCCACAGTGGGGCGCAGGCAGCAGGAACCCCAAGGTGCTGCTGGCTGAGAATGAAGGACCCAGAAGTAAAGGACTCACTCTTTCCTTCTCACCCTCTTCCTCCTCTTCTTAGCTTTCGTTTGTTTTTGCTTTTGTTTTTAGTTTGATATGTAAGTCTGTGGGGGTTGGGGCGCGCATGTGTACATGGAGGCCAGAAGATGGTGGCAGATGCCTTGGAACTGCAGTTACAGTGATTGTGGGCTGCCTTATTGTGGGTGCCGGGAACTGAACTCTGGTCCTCTGCAAGAGTAGTGTGTGTTCTTAGCCACTGGACTGTCTGGCCAGCCCTCACCACCCTTTGAGTGGTAATGGGATGAGTTTTCATTGCAGAGTTTCTATGTTAAATCTCATAATTAAAAGGGTGATAGAGGCCTGGGCCTGTAGGGTTCTGGAGTCCCTGAATTCCCAGGGTTCCCGGGGTCTGGCTCTGCCAGAACCAACCAAGACACTTATGTTAAAAGCATGTGACCTTCACAGAGCTCACCATGAGGGCCTCTGTGCGTTTGGAAAACAGAGTTCAAAATATATTTCCCTAAGTTTTCCTGGTGTCTCAGATGAAACCCAAGATAGGGCTTGCTGACCTACCTGGGGCTGGCCCTGTGCTGAGATGGGGCTCCTCTGCGCCCCCTGGTGGCGAGTGCATGAATATGGCTGCGGCTGTGGGTCTGGAAGGCTGAGGTCTGTCAGGGTGTGCCACCCACACCACAGGCGAGAACACCTGACCCCGCAGCTTACAGCCCCATGCGCCAGGTCCTTTGGTCTCACCTGTGTTTCCTGAGGCATCTGGTGTTCATGACGGAGGCGCCTGTGCCTGGGGCGGGACACCAGGGTGTGACTTCTTGGAGAACCTGAAGTCTCCACTGTCCAAGTCCCCCAACTCCTGTCCCAGCTCAGAGGTCCCCAACAGCACCGGGATTTGTCCACACCTGGAGAGTGAGGAGACTTCCATCCTGGAGTGTGGGGTCTGGGCAGGGGGGTGGGGACCTCAGGATAGATTTTGTGTGTCATACCCAGAGTGCAGAGGGGTGAGGTATCCCTGGGTGCGAGGCCACCTTGTTATGCCCTCCAGGAATCTGGAGTCTGCAGGGCAGGAGGAGATCAGAGATCTACACAAGGAGAGAACTAGAGTGAGAGACCCTGGAGAAGTTTAGTCACCTGGGGGTGAGGAGCCAGTCACATTGGGAAGAACGTGTGCAGAAGGGTCTCATGCAGCTACAGCAGAGGCCACCAAACGTGAGGCCAGACCAGCTTGGCTCACGTCGATGGAGGGGTGGGGTAGAGTCCATGAGCACCATATCATGGAAGGATGTCAAGGTTTGGTGTCATTCGGTGTGTTTTACTTTCTCACATGTAATGTGTACACATGCCTGAGAAAGAGCAAGTCCCCCTGAAGAACCCGATCAGTCTCCCTCCATCTTTTGCTCCCCACACAGTGCCATCCCCCGATCAGTCACTCTTGTCAGTTCCATTTCCCAAAACCCAGAGAATTCGTCACTGGTTAGGTCATGAACGAATGCCCTCCCATCTCAACCCCATCCAGAATACTCCAGACTGGAGAGGTGTGGCAGCAGCAGAGCATCCAGCAGCGGCCTGTCATGTGGGCATGCTGGAAAGGGCATCTGCTGTATAAGTAGGAGTGCTGCTTTCCCAGGAGGCTAGAGGAAAGAGATATCCACTTGGGGTTTAGTGTTTGCAGGCCATGCTTGGCCAGATGAAGCCGCTCAGGACCTCTCTCCTCTCCCCAGGCTGCTACAGAGGTGGTGGGATGACATGGAGAAATGGCCATGCAGGCCTGGATGGATGGATGATGGATGAGTAAGTGCATAAGTGGACCAGTGATGGTTGGGTGGTTCTATGGGCAGATGAATGGGTGGGTGGGTGGATGTGGGTGGGTGGATGTATGAATGAGTGGATGGGGTGGATGGGCAGATGGATGGATGAATGGATGGGTGGATGGGTTGGTGGGTAACTGGACCAATGATGGATGGGTAAAGTGATGATGGGAGAGTGGCTATATGGATGATCAATAGGGGGGAACTGATGAGTGGATGGGTTGATGCATAGACAGAAGGGCCTCATCCCAGCGGCTGTCCCATGGTGGCACATCGTGGTTTCCTGTGGCTGCCAGAGAGCATCCAGGAGAAGCTGTCTGGAACTGGCTGCTCATCGTGAGGAGGGGACAGTGTCCAGTGTCCCCTCACTCCCGTCCCCATGCTCTGCTCTCTCGGATGCTGTCATCCATTTACACAGAAACCCAAGGTGCCTGGGCTCCCAAGGCTGCACTGTGTTTGAAGAGAAACAGCTCCAGAGCTTCCTGAGGCCGGGGGAGAGGAGGGAGAAGTTCCACATGGTGGCCATCACGGCAGGGACAGCCGGAATCGTGGGGATTCAGAAGGAAAACGAAGAGCCATTGTTCCCACCTGGACAGGCTCAGCCTCCCCCAGCAGGTACTACCTCATCTCTCTAGCCTTGAGGGGCAGCACCCAGCACCCCCTAACTTGCTACCTGCGTGAGCCCTGTGGCCCGAGTGCTCTGGACAGAGTGGAAAGCTCCGGGGCTGCTTTGCTCTGGCTCCCCAAGGCCTGGGGTTGCCCTGACTGGGGCAGATCAGCTATAGAGCCTGGAGCTTCCAACACTAGGGTGACCTGCAGTCTGGAGCAGCTGACCGCCCCCCCCCCCCCCCCCCGCAGGAAGAGGGAGCAGACAGGGGAGGAGGGATAGAAGAAGGGAGAAGTGTGGAAGGTTTTGTTCAGACCTGAGGCTTATTATGGGAAGTTGAGAGTGTTTTTAAACCTCAGGTCTAGGGGATGCTTTTTGTGGTCCCCAAGGTCCTGCATGTTGGAAGGGAGGGCAAGCCTGTGGGGGACCTTTGTCTCGGGGACCTCAGAATCGGAAACATGACAGGAAAAGAGGTTTCCCAGGAGAGTGTCTATTCGTGTCTATCGGAAATGGCTGCCACCGGCCCAGTGTGAGGGACAGCAGGGTGGAGGCTCACGCTGGGAGTTCACTTATTCATTTGGCAAACATCTCAGGGCTCACAGTATCTCACACTCTGCACTGGAGCTGGCTCAGGGGGAGCCTAACAGACAGGCAGCACAGGCAGACAGGGCCAGTGTGTTCCATGCCCAGCAGGAAGTTGAGTTCGTGGAGCTGGTGGTTTGTTCAGCCCTAGCAGGACTCTAGTGCCTCTCTGAGCAAGTGGATGTGGCCACAACAGGGGTCCCTGAGCTTCTGCCCTCCTGAGCAAGTACAGGGGGCTCCGTGACTGTGTATTGAGCAGTGGGCCTTCGGGAGTGGGGTAGGGGTGGGGTGGGGAGGCCAGAAAGGGAACAAAGATGACAGGCCGAAGAGGCCAGAATGCAGCATGAAGATCCTGGACATCTGCACAAGCCTGGATGTTGACCCCTGGCTCCTGGAACCCTAAGGAACAAACCTCTGTTCTTTAAAAATTCTCTAGTTTCTGGTCTTCCATTACAGCACCAGGCAACAGGCGAAGAAAAGTTCATTTATTAATATATTCAAATACATTCATGTTCACTTTACGATGTTCATAAGTATACTTATTTCTATTATTTTAATATATAGATCTCACATGACATAATGATTTTATACAACATATAAAGCCATATAAAAATAAAAACAAATAGTGATGCTGTGTGCCTGTAATCCTAGTACTTGGAGGCTAGAGCAGGATAGAAGTCACCCTAGTGAATTCCAGATCAGCTTGGGCTACATGCGATCTTGTCTCAGTGTATCATACCTACATATATCCATAATACACGCTATAGAAACTGATATGCAGCTACTTTCCAAGGACAGTTACTTGAAGCCCCTCCTGGGTGGTGAGCTAGGTGGGGCTAGGGTCTCATTCCTGTTGCGGCCCTGGTGGAAAGAGCCACAGCTTCTCCTAAGTCTCTTTCACTGACTATGGAAAGTTGTCCCTACGGGGAGCTGAGGTGACAGAAACCAGGGGTCTGTGGGAACCCAGGAGCATCCTCCTCCCAGGAGTCAGAGACTCCACCTCCATCTGCCTCACCCCAGCCAAGTGTCTTTCTCAGGGACCTTGCAAGCTCTGGTGGCTTATGGGTGTTCTTGCAAGCTCTGGGCAGCATCCCCTGAGAGAAGATGGGACACTTGGCTCCCTTCCAGCTTTCTTCCAGGGAGATGGATATGTCTCTCCCATCAACCCAGTACCCATTTGCAAATTCCCGGATCTCTGCCTGTCTCCAGCTGCTGTACCCAAGCATCTGGCAGGAGCTTCTCTTACTTAGCCCTACCTTGGCAGTAATCTTTTGACCAGGAGCATGAGTACCTCTCCCAAGGGTACAGGCCCAGAACTGTGTAGAAACCCTAGGTGCTGGGCTAAGTAAGTGTCTATCTGGCTCTGACCAGTTCCCCAAAGCATACCACGGTATGTGTGGTGTGACCTGATGGTGTCCTGGTTCAGTGTGGACCCTAGCTTTGTGTCATTTGACTTCAAACAATTTTTCAACTCTCAGAGCCTGTGGTCCCATAAAGAGGTTAGAGTCCAGGAAAAATGCGGGTAACAGGTGGGTGCCGTAGCACACGCTTGTCATTTCAGCACTTGGGGAATGAAGGCAGAAAGATCAGGAGTTCAAGGCCAGCCTCAGACACGTAAAACTGTCTCAAAACAACAAAATGATAGCCGCCATTTTCAAATTCTGTGCATGGCTGTCACTATTCTTACTAACAGCAATAGTGACCTTTGGGGTGTGTTTCTTGCATGAATGCAAGGGCTGGATTCCTCTCCTAGCCACAGCCCCTTGGCACATACTGGAAGCTCATCAAGGCAGCCTTCTGCCAAACTGTTGCGATAAACCCCCACCTCGGGAGGGCCAGAAGACAGCCAATCTTGGCTCCGGCACTCACTCCCTCCACCGGCTTGTCGGAGACCCTGTGCATAGACCCTTGTGGGAAGCTGGTGTCAGGTCTTCCTCAGCTCTGCTTGCTCAGCTCTCTCTATGTGTGTCTCTCTCCTCAACATGACCCCTGCATGAAATCCACATACCCACCCTGTCCTGGTGGGGACACTGTGACCCCAGGTGATAGAAGCAAAAGCTTAGGTCCCCAGGATGGTGACATCAGGGGAAACTTAGGACTTCGTGGCCCTCAGAGCCCTACTGACTGGTCATGTGACCCAGTGAACTACAGGATGGCTGGGAATGGGGAAGGTAGGGGGAGGCCTTGTGTTTTCTGTGCTGACATACATAAGGGACATCTATGGCCTCATCCCAGGAATTGGGGTGACTTTAGTGTACATGCAGGGAGATATAGCAGGTGGAATTAAGTTGCTAATCAGTCTTGAGACAGGGCGATGATTCTGACACATTTGGTACCGATGTAATCACAGGGGTCCTTAGACATGGAGAGAGAGGGGGGAACTAGTGATGGAGGTTGGCTGTGCTCACTGTGGCTGCAGGAACCAAGACCCTTTATCGATGCACCCTCCCCCGTGGGCCCCCTGTGTGCCTGGAGGTGCCACAGTGGGACTGAACCTGGGGAGCACAACTGGAGTCCTCCCCCAGACCTGCTGCTCCTTTGAGGGGCATGGACAGGAGGGATGAGGGATCCTGCAGGCCTTGGCAGCACTACCCTGAGCCAGGGGAGGGTCGAGGAAGCCCTGAAGGAAGCAGGGGGCTGAGGAAAGCGCTTTCCATGGAGAGCAGAGGGCGGAGCGAGCAGAATCTTACATTCCATTTCGGGGAAAATGCTATAAAAATAGGGTCTCTGGAAATCCCTCTGCCCCACCACATGTGTCTGGAGGTGGGCAGGTCACCTCCTCACGCTCAGCACCTCCGGGCTGGCATGGACTTCCCCAGACACTTTCAGGAAACCTGGCAGAAAAGGCCTCTGAGGGACATTGAGACTGGCCGCTGAACTCCTTGGCAAAGGCCATGTTAGCGAGGTCTCCAAACCTCCTCGGATTTTCACAGGAAATTAAAATGCAAGAGATCAAGGCATCTGCCCAAGGCCAGGGTCACAATGGCGCTTCCCCAGCCCTGGGTTTCCAGGCAGTTGCTGAGAAGCCAGGCTTTTCTCCTCCGAACTTAAATATAGTCATCACCACAGCCCAGCAGCCCCCGCCTTCTTGTGGTCAGAAGTGACATTGTGATTTCTGATGCTGGCTAGTGTCAACAACTTGACAGAATCTAGAACCACCTAGGAGGTGGGCCTCTGGGCATGCCTGTGGGGGACAATCTTGATTATACGAATTAATGGGGGAAGACCCTTGACTGTGGGCAGGGATCCGGAAACGTATAAAATGGGGGAAGGCAGCTGAGCACCTGTGTTCATGGCTTTCTGCGCCTTGACTATGGATGTGATCAGCAGCCTCACTCCCCTGCCACCTCAGTGGATCATATTACTCCCTAACAGAGCCACAGGTGAGGTGAGAGTTCCCAGGCACAGGTTCCATCTGGGGACTTGTGTCCACGCTGAATTGGCCTCTGGCCATGCCACTGCCCCGCCTAGCACACTGCGCATGCTGGGAACCTGGAGTCTGCCTTGTTTGCCTGGGTTGTCTCCTTGAAGTCAGGAACTCTCCACTCTGAAATTTAGGGATCTTCCGACTCCCTTGGAAATTAGGATCATCTGTTAGAAAAATGTTCGCCTCTGATTCTGTCTAGGGATGCTCTGGGATGTCTGTTTCCATGAAGACAAAGGTTGCTGTGATGTGGTCCTCCAGTGGTGACTTGCTGGGAGGTCATAGTTCACAGGGATAGCCTCTGACTATATAGTTCCTCACAAGGGTGGGATGGGGGTTCCACAGGTACCCCAGATCGGGACTTCAGGAACAATTGGGCTTAGATACCACTTTCCACATGCTGAGCTGTGGTTCTTTTAGGTCAATTCACAGACTTGGAATCTGTTCCACTCACAGAATGGGGGATATTAAGGGAAACGTTCTTTGTCAGGATTCATGCAGGTCTAGGCTCATTGAGTGTCTGGAGTGGAGATATTTAAACTTCTTAACCTAGAAGGAGTGGCAGGCTTCTTTGGGGTAACTGTTAGCTCTGAAATCCCCCATTTCTTTGTTTCCAAGACACGTCATCCATGAAAGATGCTTGGAGCGCTCTTTTCCATCTTCCCGGCTAGCCAAAAAGAAAACAGATGCAAGGAAAGAAGCCAGCTGCCCTGGACCAGTTCCTCCCTCGCCTCAAGGCATGGTTTTCTGCAGGGCAGGGCAGGGGTGAGAGCTAGTGCCCTGAACATCTGACAGCACCTGACTGTGCTAGGAATCGGGTTGGGAATGTCTGCCCCTGCCTGACCACATGAATGAGGGGTCCCTTGGGATGCTACTTCAAATGCCAAGGACACCAGCCTCCTCCAGATCCAGTTACCTGAGGTCATCGCGGCTTTGGCCACATCCCCAGATGACTGTTCACATCTCTGCTGGAAAGCAGTGCCCTCAGCACACGACCCAGCTGTCAGCTGAGGGTCTGGGTTGGCTCCACCCTGACTCTGTAACTGCTTGAGTGCAAGGACCCGGTTGGGCCGTTTATGGTCTTCCTTTGTCAGTGGCTATTAGGAGAGTTACGGTAACAACGTCTTCCAACATGGCCCCATGGCCATTACTGGCTGCAGTGCTGTGGTTTGCTGGCCCAGCTGGGCTGGCTGCTGCTGCCAGTGACCCACAGGGGCTGTTTGGAGACAGGAATTGGATTAAAGTATAAGGCCGCCAGTGAGCTGGTGAAGCTGCAGTTCCCGAGCAGCCCACCCACAGCCCCCTCCCATCAGGATTTCAGGCATGTCCACTTCGAATTGTCCTTGACTGAAGAGCAGCAAGGACAGGAGACAGCACGGGAGCCCCTCTCGGCTCCTGTACACGAGAGCCAGAGAAACAGGAGTCATGGATTCAACTTGTGCATCCACTTAGCGCTGACCACTGCTCATGCCTTCCAGGATACACAGGTATTATTTTAGGTTAATGGGAGGGCTGCACTCACGACAGGAGCTGCCTAAGTCACCTGCGGGGGTCCACATGTCCCTGGCTCGGGTTTTGTGCCCCTTCCAAGGGTGGATCTCTAAGGGGAGGGGAGGACAAGACATACAAAAGTGGAAAACTAACTATATACTGGATATGTAGGGAGGCTAAGAGCCGCCTGGGACAAAGCATCTCAGAGCCTGGATAGGGGTGGGAGAGCAGCAGGTGGAGCCTGGGACCACACACAAGCACGCATGTGTGCATATGTGTGTACACGCACAGACAGGTGTGTGTGCGCTGTGTATGCACATTCATGAGTGTGTTGTGTGCTAGGGATCAAACCCAGGGCTTTGAGCATACTGGGTAGATACTCTGCCCACTGACCCACACCCTCAGCCCCACCATTGTTTCCTAACAGTAAAAGTAAACCAGGCTGGGGTGTCAGCTCCCCACTTCCCCAGGCATCTTAAAAAAAAAAAAAAAAAGATTTATTTGTATTTATTTATTATGCATGCAGTGTTCTGTCTGCGTATATGCTTGCATGCCAGAAGAGGGCACCAGTTCTCATTACAGATGGTTCTGAGTCACCATGTGGTTGCTGGGAATTGAGCTCAGGACCTCTGGAGGACCAGCCAGTGCGCTCTACTCTCTCTCTCTCTCTCTCTCTCTCTCTCTCTCTCTCTCTCTCTCTCTTTTATTTTTGAGACAGGGTTTCTCTGTGTAGCTTTGGTGCCTGTCCTGGATCTCACTTTGTAGACCAGGCTGGCCTTGAACTCACAGAGATCCACCTGGCTCTGCTTCGCAAATGCTGGGATTAAAGGCGTGTGCCACCACCGCCCAGCCCCAGCCAGTGCTCTTAACCTCTGAGCCATCTCTCCAGCCCTCCCCAGGCATCTTATCTACCATAAGAGCATCTCAGCTGCTTCCACTCAGGCACCAGCCACTCACAGCTGTACATGTTATAGTATAGTACCTAGGCGCTTCTCGGGACAGGGGCAGGATCAGCACGGAATCCTGGTCCCTGAGGAGCCAGGTATGTCCTGACTGTCAGCACTCACTCCAAGCACTTACAGTCCATCACTCAAAGAGGACGGGTGCTGGAGGTGGAGCCTGCCATCCCTGCTCACATTTCATTGGCCAACACTGGTCACATGGCCACTTCACAGCTTAGGAGGCTGGAAACTGGGTTCTGTGCTCACAGAGGGAGACAACAGGATCCACAGGTGATGGTGCCTGGTGCCACCACTTGGTGGACAGTGGGCAGCTGGCCCTGCTGCAAAAAAAAAGTTCCTAGTTCCCCAAGACCACTGTCCCTCCCAGGGGGACGCACAGTGAAGTCTGTTGCCAGAAATGGGTTGAGCTGCCAGGCAAAGCTGCCTGCAGGGTACAATTAACAGAGTTCTCAGACAGGGGCTGGAAGGCCAGCGCCCCTCCATGACCTGAATGGGTCATTTGTGGCTCAAATGACAGACGAATGCAATAATTAGGACCATTTAGCAAAGAGGAGGTGAAAGGTCACACCGTGAGGCCACCCTTCTCCTGTTACCTCCAGTGAGGGGTGACTGCCTCCGAGACTTGCAGACCCATGCTGTCTGACAGACCAACATGTTGGCTACCTCCATCAGCTGCCGCTGGTGTCCCCAGGGCTGTCAGAGCAGGCAGTGATGTCACAGGCAGGATCCAAGCCCCAGCCTCCCTGAAGAACTGTTTCTCAGTAAAGGGACGAACTGTGCACCCACTTGGATCTCCTGGCCATCCCTAGTGGAAAGTTCTCAGGGTTCTGGGGTCTGAGTGTTGAGAAGGGCAGGGGACTTCCAGGAGCAGGCTGGGGACAGGGCTGGTCCCCACAGCCTGGCAGTAGACAGATGCTGGATAATGATGTTCTGGGCAGCAGGTGCATGAGGCTGGGGCCCATTCTTGCCCACCATCGCCTCTATCTACCCATTCCTGACGACAAGGCTAGGTGTTCAAAGAGCCACACCTCCTGCCACTGGCTTCTCAGTATTTAATATGTCAGGGAACGTTTGTTGGAGGACCGATGGGAGAATCTTTAATAAATACCCCAGGAAGTGGGGGAGGGGGTTGCCTGTGCTAAGGCCTGGACAGCTCCCTGTGAAGTTCATGTGTTGAAAACCTGAATATCCAGTTCACAAGATACGGTATATGGAAGTAGATCTGGGGGAGAACTTTAGGATCAGAGGAGTTCTAGGGGTGACCCCAGACCAGAGTAGAGTCCGTAGGTCTGTAAGAGTGGGGTGATGGACTTGAGTGGGTCTGCTGCTGTCTCACAGTCTGACGCCCCAGGCCACACCGACACTATGTCAGGTCCAGCAGGTGCACAGGACGTGCGGCCTGCTCTGGAGCTTCCAAAAGCAAAGTGACTTTATCTTCAGGAGGCATTCAGTCCTCCGTGCTAGGTTATAGCCACAGCAAACGGATCAGAACAGAATCTCAGGTCACCGAGCTGGGTCCTCGGGAACACAGCCTTCTCTCCCTGCTAGCCATCAGCCAGTGGGTCTTCCCTTATGGATCTGAAATCACCCCCAACCAGGCTGGCACAGAGACGTGTGCTCTGTTGAGGTGGCTGCTCCATGCCCTGTGCATGGGCCACATGTGTTTCTATTCTCCCCTAAAGTTACATAAGAAAGCCAGACATGGTGGTGCATTCCCATCACCCCTCCAGCCCCACCCCAGCATGCAGGAGCAGAGGCAGAAGGAGCTCTGTGAGTTCAAGGCCAGCCTCAAATGACACCGTGAGCTCCTGTCTCAAAAGAATGTGTGTGGGGAGAAAGATACACCCTGGCAAACAGTGTGCTCGGACTCACTGTGTCTAAGACTGGGAAGCCCAATGCTTCCCTCCCACATTCTCCAGCCAGTACAGTGGTTCAAGCCACACACACAGGGTCCCCACTCCCTCCCTTGATTTCAGACTCCCGTTGGCCTCACCAATAGACTGGAGACACCCATACTGGGCATCACCAGGCATGTCTTCTCCCTCTCTAAGTCTGTTTCGCTACATAATCTCTGACCACATGACCCTGATGTCTCATGGTTGATGGTAGAATCAAATCAAAGGCAGCTTGTAAGCCTCTTGGTTTTAATCTTAATGGTTCTGAAGCCTTCCCAGGACAGGGATGGGTCCTCCTGGGTTCCAACTCTGTGGTGTACTTTCCCATCTCCTGCCTCAGTAGTTCTCAACCTACCTAATGCTGTGACCCTTTAATGCAGTCCCTCATGTTGGGGTGACCCCCAACCATGAAATTATTTGCGTTGCTACTTCATAACTGTGATTTTGCCACTGTCATGAATCATGACATCTGATATTTACGATGGTGTTAGGTGACCCCTATGAAAGGGTCATTGAAGAATCGCTGTCCAACTCCATTGTTGCTTCTTTCACAGGTGACAGCAGCTGGTGGCGAGCAGGGAATGCTCAGGACTAGTGGCCCAGAGTGGAGGAATTGTCCTAGATTGTGTCCTGTTTGGCCTCACAAGAGATGAGAGACACAGGTCACCAGGCCAGGACACCTCAGAAACTCGGCAGCCTCTGCATCTACATTTATTGGGGACCTGTGTGTGTCAGGGCTGGCGGACCCTAGACAAGTCTCTGGCAGAGACTTCTGGAGGCTTCTGCAGATGACTGGTGTATGGCAGGGGAACTGCCCTCTGTTTATCCGCCTCCGTTGGGAGGACGGAAGGAAGAGGCCCGATGTGTTTGTTTGTGAAGGAGGTCACCGGGTCCCTCAAAAACTGCCCAGACCTGGGAGCTCCTGGGGTCAGCCTGGTCCCTAGGGAGGAATTCTTTTTGTTTTATTGTGTCATTTAAGGAGCAAGTGTTGAAGTCACCAAATATATAGCCCCGGAGAATGCAGACACTGGAGATAATTAGGACGCAGGATCAAACAATCTTGTCCACAGGCACCATGAAACTCAATTCCAGGGGAGGGGCTAGCTGCCCCCGCCCTAGCCAGCGGTCAGCCACCCTGTTAGGATGCCGGGTCAAATCAGCTTCTTGTTTCCAAGGCTTGCCTTTAATTCCTTCCGGAACCAGGGACTAAATCACTCTGAAATTGCCTGGGAACTCAGGAGCGAGTGAACTAGGATCTTAAGACCTAGGAGACAGGGGTTCTCTGGGCATGACTTCCCTGAGCTGAGCTGTCCAGGTCTGGAAGGCCACTTGGCTAGCTGGAGCAATGGGGGTCCCTGTCGTGACTGAATAGACTGGGGTAGGCTGAGGTGGGCCTGCCCACAGCAGTCAGGAGTGGGGCTGCTTAATGACTCCCTTCCTGCTCTCCTCCTTTCCTGTCTCACCCTCCCTAAAGTTTACAAAGAAACAGAGGCATGGGGAAGCTATGTGATTTTGAGGCTGGATTATAGACCCCCACTTAGCCTGGGAGCCCCATTGCCTATGGGGAAGACAAGGTTCTTCTTTCTCTGTGGGGACACATTGGCAGGAACCCTATCATGTCAGCCACACCCTGTGTGGTTGTTTGGAGTTGACGTTTCCTGGTGCTGGGGATGGGACGGGGTGCAGTGTGCAGGATGGTGCTCACTGGGGATGGGATGAGGTGCAGTGTGCAGGATAGTGCTCACTGGGCATGGGACAAGGTGCAGTGTACAGGATGGTGCTCACTGGGCATGGGACAAGGTGCAGTGTGCAGGATGGTGCTCACTGGGGATGGGACGGGGTGCAGTGTGCAGGGTGGTGCTCACTGGGCATGGGACGGGGTGCAGTGTGCAGGATGGTGCTCACTGGGCATGGGACGGGGTGCAGTGTGCAGGATGGTGCTCACTGGGCATGGGACGGGGTGCAGTGTGCAGGATGGCGCTCACTGGGGATGGGACAAGGTGCTGTGTGCAGGATGGTGCTCCACTGCTTAGGCACCTCTTCAGCAGGACAACAGCTTCCTCTGTTGCTTTGGTTTTGTCACTGAGACAAGGACTTGTGTTGTTGTGGAACCCTGCCTACCTGAGTTCTGTCCCCCAGACCCACAATGGAAGGAAAGAATTGACTCCCAAAAGTTGCTGGTTTGGTAGGATGGCCCGTGCCTTTAATCCCGGTACTGGGGGATCACAAAGGCAGGTGGAGCTCTCTGAGTTGGAGGCCAGCCTGGTCTACATAGTGAGACCCTGTCTCAAAAAGAGAGAGGGAGAGAAAGAGAGAAAGGGGGGGGGTGCTCTCCAGGCTCCATAAGCACACTTCGGCACATGTGTACTGGCCCAACCGCAAACACACACACAAAACAATAATAAAAACATAAAATGAAGCTAGGATACGATTCACGCCCAGACACAATTTAATTTTACTCCTTGTGTGCTATGTGAGGTCGCGTTCTCACACTTGTCCTTGGGGACCTGTGGAGACTTGCTGGCTTCCCATGCCAGTGATTTAAGGACAGGGAGGTGGGCATGGCTGAGCTGGGGTCAGGGAGGCGAGGCTTTCCTGTGGGTCAGGGCTGCCCCCTTCTCTGCTGTTCTTCTTCCTGGAGATGTGTGCTGCACTCCCATCACAGAGGCCTTGTAGACATCCAAGCCAGAGCCCACCACAGCTCGGAGTTAGCGCTAATCTGATTTCATATCCCACAGTGCAGATTTTGCAGTGATTTTGGCCTTGGATCCTAATTAAGTCAGTTCCACCATTATTGGGTTTGAAAGTAAAACACAACTTCATAATGAAGAACAAAACCACAGACGCGAAGGTGTTGCCATGGGGATGGGGCAGATAAGCGGGAAGTGGAATCAGGCAGGGGAGGGGGGTATCCCAGAATCAGAGGGAGCCGTGGTCTGTGTGCATGGCAGCTTTCCCCTCACATGGGGCTCCCTGTGGAAAGAATATCGAAAAATGGATGTGGTGGCACATGCCTGTAAAGCCGAGGCAGGAGGATTGCTGAGAGCTTGAGGCCAGACTGGGCTACATAAAAAAGGTATCAGAGCAAGAAGGCAAGAAAGGTCAGGGGGTAAGAGAGGACAGAAGGAGGGAGAGAGGGAGGGAAAGAGGGAAGGAAGGAGGGAAGGAAGGAAGAAGGAAGGAAGGAAGGAAGGAAGGAAGGAAGGAAGGAAGGAAGGAAGGAAGAGGGAAAGTGGATCAGAACTGGGAGGGTGGAGAGGGTCAGACCAATCAGAATCTTCCAGAATCATCTCTGGCAGGCTTTTCCTCTTTTGTTTCAATTAGCAGGGCCACTTCCTGGCCGTCACCCTAAAACCTAGTCCACTCATCCCGTGACGTCTGATGCACCTTCCGAGTGCACAGCTGGACAACAGAGGAGCTCACACCCTCAAAGGCCTGGGCCAGAGAGATTGACAGCAGAGGTTCTGTGGGCCTGGGTCCCGATCTTCCCCAAGCATAAAAGCTGTAATTTCTGTAAACTACCAAACACATTCCCTGTCTTCCATAGCCTGCACCTTCCCTCCCTTTCTCCACAGCAGAACATCACCTCCAAAGTTCCAAACCTTCAGAAGATGAAACAAAGAAAGGACTCCTTAAAAAAAAGCCGGGCGGTGGTGGCACACGTCTTTAATCCCAGCACTCGGGAGGCAGAGGCAGGTGGATCTCTGTGAGTTCGAGGCCAGCCTGGGCTACCAAGTGAGTTCCAGGAAAGGTGCAAAGCTACACAGAGAAACCCTGTCTCAAAAAACCAAAAACAAAAACAAAAACAAAAAACCAAAAAACAAAACAAAAAAAACAAACTTGCAACGAAATGCGTTTAGCACACACTATGTGACAAACAACAGTCTCTCTGTGTGTCCTCAAACAGAAGAGCAGACTTTTATTAGCTTTTCGTTAATAATTTTCAGAGTCTCACACTGGACTGGCCTCATACTCATGGCAATCCACCTGCCTCAGACTCTCAAGTACTAGGTGTGTAGGCATGAGCCAATATGTGCAGTCTAATTGGCTAGTTACCTTTTTTTCAGGCAATGTTTATTGAATATCTGCTGTGTGATGAACATTGTCCTTGAGGTTGGGGGTACTGTGTAGATGACTTGGGTTGGGGGTACTGTGTAGATGACTTGGGTTGGGGGTACTGTGTAGATGACTTGGGTTGGGGGTACTGTGTGGATGACTTGGGTTGGGGGTACTGTGTAGATGACTTGGGTTGGGGATACTGTGTAGATGACTTGGGTTGGGGGTACTGTGTAGATGACTTGGGTTGGGGGTACTGTGTGGATGACTTGGGTTGGGGGTACTGTGTAGATGACTTGGGGTTGGGGTACTGTGCAGGTGACTTGGGTTGGGGGTACTGTGTGGATGACTTGGGTTGGGGGTACTGTGTAGATGACTTGGGGTTGGGGTACTATGTGGATGACTTGGGTTGGGGGTACTGTGTAGATGACTTGGGTTGGGGGTACTGTGTGGATGACTTGGGTTGGGGGTACTGTGTAGATGACTTGGGTTGGGGGTACTGTGCCGATGACTTGGGTTGGGGGTACTGTGTAGATGACTTGGGTTGGGGGTACTGTGCAGATGACTTGGGTTGGGGGTACTGTGTAGATGACTTGGGTTGGGGGTACTGTGCAGATGACTTGGGATTGGGGGTACTGTGTAGCTAAAGACATAGGCTGTTGGGTTCTTAGGTCATCCCTAGGGAACAGAGATAGCAGTACAGGGAGAGTGATTGACACAGCCCCACCATTCCATCATGCTTGACCTCCCTCCTAATGGAAAGGAGCCCCTTCTGGCACTGAGCTGGGCACTCCAGGGGTAACTCATACACAGCCCTGGCAGGCCCACTTTCCCATGGGGTCAGCAGAAGCGTGCAGGCTGTGTCCTGCTTGGGCCACAAGGACATCTAATAGGAACAAGGTCCTCATGCTTTTATAGCACGCACCTTACCCACGGAGTCATTCCCTAGCCCCTTAGTTAAAAAAAAAAAAAAAAGATTAAAACAGAGCTGGGGAGACGGCTCAGTGTCAATCACTTGTCATGCAAACACAAGGACCAGATTTCGGATCCCTGACATCCATGTAAAAAGGCTAGATAAGGCGGCACATACTTATAATCCTAGGACAGAGAGGAGGAGACAGGTGGACCCCAGGGGTTGGTCGGCCAGCCGGCCTGGCCTACTTGATGAATTTTAGAGTTCCAGATGAATGAAAAACCCCCTGTCAAAAGAAAGGGGGCAGCACCTGAGGAATGACATCATACTTGAAACTGACCTCTGTCCTACTTGTTCGGCGCACACCTAGAGCAGCTCCACCTTGAGGCTGAGTCCTGGAGCCCATGGGGGTGGGTGATGAGCAGAAGGGGTCCAGCCCCACTTCCTGTTGGGCTTGTATTTCCCAGCATAGCCGGGCTCAGAAGCAGCCTGCCATTTCCTGAGGGGTCTCCACGTGACAGTCCCTCAGGGAAAAGCCTTAAGCTGCCCCCATCCCCATCCCAAACCTACCCCTGGTCCCCATGGAAGTGTCTGTCTTCTTCATGTGAATTCCAGAACATTCTCTGCCCCACTTTCATTTTTGAACAAGAAAACAAACTGATGCTTGCTTGAGTCCAGGGAACAAATCTGGGCTCCACCTGCTGTGTGTGTGGCTGACAAAGGGACACGTGACCACAGACTGGGGACCAGACACAGTTTTTCTCTTTGCTCAAAGAGCTATGTCTTGGGTTTTACTTATAAAAAGGAGTCCACCCGTGGACTGGGGAGATGGTTCAGTTGGCGAAGTGCTTGTCTTGCGAGCATGTGGACCTGAGTTCAATTCCCAAGACTCGTGTGAAAAAGCGAGGTGTGGCAACAGACACTTGTGCCTCTCCTGCCGAGCTGCTGGCTAGCCTAGCTGAACAAGCAGGCCAATCAGAGACCCTGTCCCGAAGAGCAAGCTGGATGGCCCCTGAGGAAAAACACCCGAGATTACCTCTGGCCCCACATGGCATGCTCCTGGACACATGAACATGCAAACACAAACGTAAGAGAGTCACTGTCTGCATGCACTATACAACTTTCTTTTTTCATTTATTAATTTCACCAGTTCACGTGTGTACACGTGCAGAGGCCAGAGGTGGATGACAGATGTTTTTCTCTTTCGCTCTCCCACCTCAGCTGATTCATTCCTGATTTTGAAGCAAGGTCTCTCATTGGACCTGGAGTGGGACCAACTGGCGGATGCGGCTAGCGTTGGGGTTGCAGGCTGGTGCCACCCCACCAGCACCTAATTAGGTGTTGGGGAATCTAAGCCCAGGTCCCCACGCTTATGTGGCTAGCTCTTTACACACTGAGCCATCTTCCTGGTTCCCTGCTTTTGAGTTTTGAAACAGAGTCTCACTCACTAAGTTGCTCAGGCTATCCTTGAGTGCCATCTGTAGCTCAAGGTGGCCTTGAATGCCCTCTGTAGCCCAGGCTGCTCTTGAATACCCTCTGTAGCCCAGGCTAGGCTTGAAGACCCTCTGTAGTCCAGGCTGGCCTTGAAGACCCTCTGTAGCCCAGGCTGGCCTTGCATCTCTTATCCTCTTGCTTCAGACTCCTGAATAACATGACCTCATGCCCACAGCATGAGGCCTGGCTTCTGCCTTGTCTTCCTGTGTTGTGTTCACTTAGATCATCTGAGCATAGTGATCCTGCCTCCTAGTCCGCTAGGTTGTTTGGGGCACCCATTGAGTTAAAAAACTTAGACAGATTCATGATGCAAAGAAAGAGTCACAGAGGGACATAGGTAACAGGCAACCAGCCTGGAGACAGGCTCCTCAGCATCGGGGATCTTGTCACCAGAAGGCAAACTATGTGGCAGTCCTCATGAGCCTTTAACAGTTCCACACCAAAGACAGGGACAGGACACAAAGAGGAAACAGAGGCAGGGGGATGTCTATGGGGGGCACAACCAGCTCCACTAGATGAAGCAAAATGCAGAAGGGAAGAGACACAGAAATTCCTGAAGAGAGAGATCTGAACAGCCCGTCAGCTTGGGCAGAGGGGCTGGCCACACGGAGGAGAGGGGCTGTCCAGATTTCCCCGGAGTTTGGTGAAGCCTCCGTTAGGGCTGCAGCTGGGCGGCCGTGAGAATTCATATGCCTGTGGCCATATGAATTGCTGCAGAATGTGGGGGTCTCGCTCGGCCGGCCCATTCTTTGTTATAAAAAGAGTGAGACAGACATAGAATGAGATAGAGGCCCAGAGAAACAGGAGGAGGAGGAGGAGGGGGAGGAGGAGGGGGAGGAGGGAGAAGAGGAGGAGGGGGAGGAGGGGGAGGAGGAGGAGGGGAAGAGGAGGAGGAGGGGGAAGAGGAGGAGGGGGAGGAGGAGGGGGAAGAGGAGGAGGAGGAGGGGGAAGAGGAGGAGGGGGGAAGAGGAGGAGGGGGAAGAGGAGGAGAAGGGGGAAGAGGAGGAGGAGGGGGAAGAAGAAGAGGAGGGAGAGGAGGGGGAAGAGGAGGAGGAGGAGGAGGAGGAGGAGGAAGAAGAGCTGGGCCAGAGAAAGGATGAAGGAGAGAGAGGAAGAAGAGAAAGGCGATGGTGGAAAGCCTGAGGTAGGAGTGCTTGGGCTCATCTTCCCGGAATATTCCGGAAGTGACCTGAGGTGCACAGCCAACCCCACAAGCCCTGCATTGGTCTGCGTGCTGAGCATGGCTGACGCTGCTCCTTGCACTCCGGATCCTAGATGGAATCCTCCTGCCTGCTCTGGGTCACTCAGGCCTGCGATGCCGGTTGTGCCCGTGCCTCTGCGGTAAATGGATATTATTTCATTACGGGAACAAATTATTATTGCCTAGTGAGTAGAGGGCAAGAGGAGCCCTGGGCTTATTAGAACCAAACTTCCTGAGGCTGATGGGCCCTGCCGGTGGCTCCGCCTGCACAAATCCGCTTTTAATTACACCGTCACTGGCTTAATGCACCATAGCTGTCTCTTCACATTTAGAGCACGCGTCTACTTAAGATATTTAATTTAAAGTGATTGCCTTAACTTCCCCACATTTCCCAAATCTGTGCTGATGGTGACCTGCTGGTTTGCAAACCCTGTCTCTCTCCCTCCCTCCCTCCCTCTCCCACCAGGGCCTCTAGTTACTGGAGACAATCTACACACTGGGGTCCTCTTTTCTGCCACCCTCATGGTCCACAGTGACAGAAGTCCTTCACATGCACATGTCAGGCTTTCAGAAGCCACCACTGTGAGCCACAGGCTGCCTACTCCCTGGGTGCCAAGCTTGGGAAGGTTCTGGGAGCATCATTACCAAGCCTCAGCTGGGCTTTGCCAGGGGGGACCTGAGACGCTGGTCACTCAGCTGGTGGCCACTGAGTCATCTGCTTCCTGAACTGACATTCTGATGATCTACATGAACATGTGCATACCTGTGCACTCATGTATGTGTGTGTACCTGTGGTGTCAAGAGGACGGCCTCCTCAGGAGCCATTCACCTTGTTGGGGTTCTCTCTGGCCTGGAGTTCTCTGATCTGTGTAGGCTGGATGGCGAGGGTGCCCAGGAACCCACCTCCACAGCACTGGGATCACAAGCATGTGTCACATCACCCCGTTTTTTCATGTGGGTTCTGGGGCTTGAACTCAGGTCCTTGTACTTGCAAGGTTAGTGCTTTGCCAACTGAGCCGTGTCCCCAGCCCCTCTTCATTGTTCTTTGTTTCTACATACTATGACACTGGAGCAAGGCTCCCACAGGTTTGGCGACATGGACCAGTCACTACTCATTTTGTAGTGTGGAAGGCTCTCTGGCCAGGGCTCTTCATTCAAAGGTTTGTTCCCATTCAGGGTTTTAACTGACATCACTGAATCACAGCTCAAGTGTAGATGTCCCTGTGTGCCACGCCCTGTAACCCTCCACCCTGCAGATGAGGGCGCTGAGATGTCATTGAGTTTGGTGGCTTTCTTACAAGCCTCATGCTGTCTACCAAGCTGGAGCGCTGGTGTTGGGAGACTGAGCAATATTAATAGCCCAGAAGCTTGGAGCTCAGCTCTTGCCCTGGTCTTTCTAAGGCAGGAAGAAGAAATGGCGTCTTTCCCAGCTCTATCAAGTCTCTTCCGAAACATAAAATCACACAGAATAACCGTGTCCCAGTGCTCTGGTCTCCAAACAGGTGTTCCTTCGGGAAGGTTCGCAGGTATGGCAGCTGCATGATGACTGCATACTAGCTCTGGGTTGGCTGCATGCCAGCTGAACGCCAACTGCAACACCTGCATGCCGACTGCATACTACCTGCTCTTTTCTACTCACCCTCCCTCCGTGACCGGCTCAAAGTCAGGTTCCAGGAAGAACTTCTGAAAGAACAAAGCTTCTCCCTGGTAGACATCAGCAGTCACGACGAAAACAAATGTTTCTTGGTCATTCTCACCAGAGCTACCGGCTGAAGGATGCAGGGGGAAATTGGCACTGGGTAACAGGGGCTCTTATCCACTAGGCCCGCGAGTTGGGTCCCCAGGCCCCCCTCCCCCCACAGAGCAGAGTCCTGAGCCCTGTAGCACATCTGCATGGGGGAGGGAATAGCCACCTCTGCTCCAAGCCAGGTCTCAGCACACGCCTTCCTCCAGCCAGCAGGGTCAGGATTTGGAATCTGTCAGGAAGTAGGCACTCGACTCACAAAAAAAAAAAAAAAAAAAAAAAGGGTCTAATTTTTAAAACTAAATTTCAGGAAATCACACATTGCCATGCCACCACAGCACTTTTTTTAAAATTTTTTATTTTTCTTTTCTTTTTTTTCCCACCAGGAAAGAAAGCTCACACACTCTGACATGACTTTGTCACCGGAGAATAGAAAAATAAGTCAGAGCACGGGCAACACACTGGCATCATCCACCCACTTCTGGCACAAGGCTTTAAAAGAACCAAAGACTGAGACAGGGTTTGTGTAGGGGAAGAATGTGAAACTCTGGGCTCATTAGCCTTATAAAAGACGCTCTGCTCACACACACACACACACACACACACACACACACACACACACACATACACACACACACACACACTAAAAATGGCTTGAGGGAAACTGAGCCCTGGTTATATCGTGGTGGTGAGACCTTTGGTCACTTTTATTTTCCTTTTTCTACTTTCCTGAACGGCCCCCAGAGAAAGAGTATTGTGTTTGTATCGGAAACTAAATAGGTGTGGAAGGACAGTGTCTCTAGAGGAAGCGCTTGAGGAAGGAGGGCCCAGGAAGGACCCACCACCAGCAAATGTAGGGCCGAGGGCTTAGGGCTGGAGCTTGGTAGGCAGAACACTGCCTGGCATGCATGAGGCCCTGGGTTCTTCAGAAAGCTGGTGTAATAGCACAGCCTGTCACCCTAGCACTTGGGAGGTGGAGGCAGGAGAATCAGAAGTTCAAAGTCATCTTGACAACATGGAGAGTTTGAGGCCAGCCTGGGCTATTTAAGACCCAGTCTCTAAATAAATTGATAAACAATAAGCAAGCAAACAAACAAATAAATCCAAGGCTGCAAACTTCATTCCCACTCTGGGAAAAGCAGTGAGCCTAACTCTCCCATCTTCTGTCTGGCTGGTTTACTTGATGTTGAACACCGGTGGAAGAGGCCGGCTCCATGCTGGCATGGAGGTTCGCGGCTTCCTCTCCTTAACTGCATGTTTTTTCCATCTCTCCTTCTCTGGAACTTGGTATAAAAGTCTAAGGAACTGAGATTCAAATCCAGTCTGTGGCATGGCCCAGAAAGAGAGGGAGGCCATGCGCGCGCTTCTGGCTTTGTCTGAAGAGCCAGAGGTTGAAGTTGGCTGCGGGGTGCTTTCCCCGGGGTGGAGGAGGGTGGGTGGGGGACTCTGCAGACCTGCCTTACAGGATGTCCTCAGGAGAGGCTTGCCTGTTTCTTTCCTCTACAGAGCAGTCCCTGGCTGCCCACCCTCCCTCTGGGCTGTAGAGGGTCAGCTGGGATCAGGAGAAGCAGGCGAATTGCCCCAGAGCTCACGCGAGGGCCCTCGCCCCAACTTGGGGTAAACAAACTTGCCTTAAAGGTCACTTCTTCAGGCTCTGGCTCCAGCGGCCCGGAGGAAGCTGCAATCATTTTTCAGGGCTGTAAATGCCAGAGAGGAACGCACTGAGTCACAGCTTTCCTCCACTTCGCTGGCCAGAGAAGCCTCTTGCAAGGCGTTTCCTTGCCAAATAAAGTCGCTGCTTTCCGCCTGAACCCGGAATGGGCCTCGGGTAACCTCTGCTCAAGGGTCTTGGGACGTGAGCTTTTAAATTTAGAGTGGGAACTCTGAGTTTCCAGCCAAGGTGCTCACCCCAGAGGAAGCAGAGGCACCCCACCCCCACCTTCTTCCCCTTGTGATTGATGGGTAAAGATGGGGACCACAGGCTGTGCTCATCCGAAGGCATCTTGGGGTACCCCTCGGTTTCACTGCTATTTTTTCTTTCCATTGAATTTCGTGCGTCTTGTTTTGAATCAAAGCAAAAAGACTTTCTTTTGTGGCTGTTTTCCTCCGGTTCCAAGCAAATTCCCAGCTGAGCCGGTTGCCTACCGGCCTGGAAGGGTTCAAGTGCCCACAAGAGGGAGAGTGATATAAATTGTGAAGACAAACTTCGATGAGACTGAGAGGTCTCCTGTCCAAAACACAGGCATTCCGCTCATGAGGAACAGCCTCTTTCTAAAAATACACAGGTTCCTGTTGGGACTGACTGTTGGACTAATTCATTTTAAAGTGTAACTGACTGATGTGAGGGCCTTTCCCTCAGAGTTTTGAGACCTGAAGACCCGGGAAAGAAATTCTAAAGAACAGCACTGAACTTAGGTAGCCGTGTGGGAAACAGGGTAGCAGATGAACAAGGAAGGGCCATGGAGGACAGGTTAGGAATCGTGGCCAGTTTTGCCTCTTGCTTTCTTAAAAGGCACTTCTGTACTTGGAAAACTGCGTTCCATTGAAATTGGCTTCTGGTCGGGAAAACAGAAGTGGAAGCTTGGAGCTAATTTGGTGTCTGTATCGATGAAGTTAGCCTTTTTTTTTTTCTTTTTTGCCATGAAAAAACGGACAGGTGCCATCCCAAGTCTCCTGGGATGTCCTTAGGACCCTCTGCTAGTCAAACTTTTCGGGTACTCAGATGGTGGCTCTGTCTTCCTGGACAGCTAAAGCTGGTGTCAGAGCAAGCAAGACACTTTTCAGAGACCAGGGGCTGGAAAAGTGTTGGTTTCTCTTTAGCCAGCATAGTTTCCCCCAGAGCCTTTGAAGTGGAAAAGTTCCCTGTGTCTGATCCGGGAGGGGTGCAGGGGGAGCTATGCTTCAACTATTTGATCTACTTCTTTATAGCTGTATGGCCCTGGGCAGGCCCCTTCTTCTCTATGCCTATGACTACGGTGGAAGATGAACTATGTGCTTTAGGCACAGCGTGAGATGCTATCCTGGAGAACTCAACACAGCGCTAAGCCCAGTGTAGGCTAATCGCATGCTCTACCTTGTAAGGGTTAATGAGTTTGAGCTGGGAATGCAAGGGATGGAAGAGCTGTGGTGACCACCCCATACCAGGGGTTCACAGACAGACACGGCCATCTCTTCTAGAGAGACATTTCATCTTGTTCAGTATCTAATGACGGATGGGTGAATGAATGGGTAGGTAGATGGGTGAGGAGTGGGTGGATGTTGGACAAATGATGGATGCACAGGTTGATGGATGGATGGGTAGACGGGTAGATGGATGGGTAAATGGATGGATGGATAGATGGGGAGATGGATGGATGGATGGATAAGAGGATGGATGGGTGGGCAGTTGGATGAAAAGGTGGGTAGGTGAATAGATGAATGAATGGATGGGTAGATGGATGTGTAAATAATTAGCTACATGGATGAATGGATGGTTACATGCATGCATGCATGAATGGGTAGATGGGTGAGTGGATGAATAGATGAATGGGTAGGTGAGGAGCAGGTAGATGGATATGAAGATGGGTAGATGGGTAGATGGATGTGAGGGTAAATTGATGAATGGGTAGATGGGTGGATGGGCAGATGATGGGTGGACAGATGGGGAGGTAGACCAATGGAGATTCAGACTGGGATTGGATTTGCTGACCATTGAAGACGGTCACTGCTGGAGGATCTAACCTCACCTGCTGGTCCAGTTCACAGATGCATATATCCCTGATGTTGATGTACCAGAGAGTCTTTTAAGACCAAGAACAGCATGGGCTATACTTTTCCCTGTCCCAAGACCTCAGTGAAAGAACTGGGCTGTTCTTAGCATGTTGATGGGCTGGGTGCTGGGACGGCAGCACCTCTGGGGTGGAATGGCACTTCTGGTTCAACAAACATCTTGCTCGGCACGATGATGGTCAGCAATGTGGCATTTTATCCTGAGGAAATACTGAGACTTTGTGCAGTAGCTCTCCCCTGGGGGGCCATTATTGTTCATGGAGAAGACCTGACAGAAATCTAAACTTGGTGGAGAATACACAGTGTTCCTAAATGGTGTTGATCATTCCTTCTGGTACTACTGGGCAGAGAGTCAGCAGTGGTACAGGAGCCAACACCTCAGCTTTAAAAAATAAAGATATGTGATCCATTGTACCCCAACATTTGCCCAGGTTGGCCTCAAACTTGTAATCCTCCTGCTTCAGCCTCTGAGTGCCTGGATAATAGACATGCGAGATCATGCTTGACACTTGAGGAATTTTATAAGGAATCTTGTTAGTAGGTTTTTTTTTTCTTCAGACATCACCATGTGCCCTAATTCTGAGCAAAGACAACTAATATCTAGGCTCTGCTGAGGCTTCTGCCTGCCAGGCCCCCAACAAGATGACCTCCCAGGGCTCAGAGCTCCCAGTGACCTCCAGAGGACAGCTGATGGATCACAGGGCCAGTGGCCTATCTGGGTTGATAGGGTGATAACCTCTGAGTGCTGGCCTCGGCTGTAGCACTGGCCGCAGACCCCATAGTCCTCAGATCCCCTCAGCAGTAAACAGGAAACCAAGCCAGCGCCTGGTGGCCAGTGGAAACATGCCTTCCTGGACCCACCACAGGAACCTGGCTTCCCCTGGCATGCAGACTCACTTTCCAGGATGGTCTGTGAGCACAGGTACCACAGAAGCGAGTCAAGACCTGGGGTCTTGAGCCCCCACCCCGTGAAGGGGGAACAGGGTGATATAAGGGCTAGGATAAGGGTCAGGGATAGAAACGGTGGAAACAAGGCACACTGAATCATAGCTGCGATTTAGAACTGTCCAGTGGCTAAAGTGTTTGCCAAGCGAGTGTGAGGACGCTGGAGTTCAAGCCCCAGGTAGATGCCAGGTGGGTTTGGTGGCCCACCTGCAATTCCAGCTTCAAAAGGAGGAGGCAGGATCCCCAGAGCAAGCTGACTAGGAAGATGAGCCAGAGAGCTCTGGGTTTGATTGAGAGACCCTGTTTCAGTGAATAAAGTAGAAGAGCGATGGATGAAGAATCCCAGCATCAACCTCAAGCCTCCACATGCAGTCACCCATAAACACGTGTCCACACATTTGAACATACACACACACATGCATAATACACACATGAAAGTGGGAAAGGATTTTTAAAAAGCCTTATCAAAAGACCCTACCTATGAAGTTTTCCCCCTTTCTCTTCCATTTATTCCCATGTATTCTCTGTCAATTTCTTCCTACATCCTAAATGATAACACAGTAAAGAAACTTGACAAATCCCTGGAGGTCTGCACGGCAAGTGCAGGATGCAGAACAGGTACAAAGGGTCTGTCTGTCACAGGGGCAGCCGCAAAGCCACACAGCTAAGGTCTCTTTGGTGACCCACAGAGCACAGGCCACTTGTCCTGGGTCTGCCAGGAGGGAGGTCAGAAGGAATGCTGGCTACAGGGCACCAGAAGTGGCACCACTCCCCAGGGCAACCACTATGACCCCGGGCTGTCTTGACGGTCAAGGGACTCCTGCCCAAGACACCTAGGGTGTGGCCCCTACGTCTGTGCTCCCAAGGTGGTCCGCTCAGGACGTTTCACGGCCAAAGATCCAAAACCTTCTCTTTGCAGCAGAAGTGTCTCGTGACCCAATTTATGACAGGTTTAAGCCAGTTTTCTCTGATCCTTTTCTCTTCTCTGTTATTTGTGCGTATTTTAAGATTTGTATTTCTTCACTTATTTTTATTTGTTTGACTTTTCTTTTTTTTTTTTTGAGAAGGGATTTGTAGCTCAGTCCTTCTGCTTCAATCTCCTCAAACGATTTTAAACTGAGAGTAAAAAGAGAACTTTCCTTTAGAGTGACCATGGTGGGAGAAATCGCAGAAGCAGCCTGAGAGATGCCCAGAGATGGAAGTCTCTAGTCCACCCCTTTGAGTCACCTTGTTTTCTGCCTCATCATGGTTTGTGTGATAAGTACTTTGGTTTTGAATCCTGGGCTTCCTTCTGCAAGGCCATTGAGTGACAGACAGCTGCCCTTGGGCTAGGGTCTCCTTCATGACCTTGGTTTTCACATCCATCATTTATCCCCACATTTCAGAGATGCACAGAGAGGTTAAGTAACTTGCCCAAGGTTGCACAGGAAACAAGGAGTAGAGCGGGGATTTGGACCCAGAGCACCCAGTGCTACTGTTGCAAGTTCTATGCTGTGCCGTGTGCTCTGCAGCGGGAGGAGGACCAGAATGCAGAGCTGCCTTGAAGGTTCTGCTGCCTTCTTGCTTCTGTTAGCCTGCACTTGGAGTGAACCCAATTCTATGCCTGCTTGGGGGAGGTCAGCGGCCTGGTGAAGGTCACCAATCCATGGGTATTGAGGCTGGTATCTCACCAAGGCTGTAATGCTCCAGCTCTGTGTCCTGGGTACTCATCAATGCCATCACCCACGCATGGAGAAAAAGCAAAAAACAAACCAAAACAAACAGACACAAAAAACAGCATCACTGTGCTAATGGGTGTGATCCTGAGTCTTATAAGTCTTCAGAGGAAGGGAAAAGCCACCTTAAAAATTCTAAGGCCCAGTGTGGCTTTGCCCTCAGGAATCTTAGCCCTTACATAAAAACCCTGCAGCGGGCGTGCTGGAAGCTGCAGCAGGCAGCTGGCCGTGGGAACTGACTGCAGCATCTTCCCTGGGTCCCAGCAGCTCCAGGGAAGCTTTGCTCCTGGAATGTCCATGCATGCTCACTGTGTTGCCCCAGGGGAGTTGCCTGGGCCTGCAGAGCAGGTCACTGGGTGCTGGTCTCCCATGGCCTCTCCTGTGTCCCCTCCCTCAGGATGATGTCCGGCTGGGAACCCATCTAGAGAAACTGGTCTCTGGAGCGGCCCTCCGTCTGCTCCCCTCAGCTTCCCTCAGCGTCAGGCCCTCGGTCTCTGGCTTGCATTAAGCCGCATAAATCACAGGGCTGCTGTCAGTTCCCTCTGGTGAGGAAAGGGCAGATGGAAGCCAGGGTCACGACCTTCATGTTTCTCAGCGGGAGTGGACGCGCCCTCCACAGCGGGCCAGAGGCCTGTGCTGGGCCGAGGTGGGCCTTGGCGTCAGATGTGCCTGTGTGGGCGGCACGGGCACTGGGGCTTGTTTTATAGCCTGGCACAACTGGCTATCTGCTCGCCCGCCAACATCTGGTAGGAGGTGGGACTGTTTCAGGCAGAGCTTCTAGACTAGGACAGAGTAGTGGGGGCAGGTGTGGGCAGTTAGCCCTTGGGAGGGGACTTTGTTGCTTTATGGTGCCTCAGTTTCCTCACAGTGAGAATGCCTGTGCAAGAGTACTGGACTCCTAGTGGTGTGGGACAGATCAGGGAACAGAAACACAGGAAGCCCAGGGACTCTGGCACACAGTAGGGAGTATGGCACATAGTAGGTATTCAATAAACTTGAATGTTACTGCCTTCTTGCTAAATGCAGAGGGGCCTGGGCTCTCCAGGCAGCTCCCTTCATCCTGGGCTGCAGAAGGGAATCCGAAGCCACCTTTGTGAGTGAGTGTCCCATGCATCCTGTCCTGCCCCTCCCCACAATGATGGGACTCCAATCTGAACAGGGTGTGCTCCTGCCCTCCTTGGCCATGCTCAGAGAGTCTCAGCACCTCTGCAGAGTGTGTGGACAGTTTGAAGGAGAAGGTCGTCAGGGCAGGAAGCTGGAGAAGAAACGGGAAGGCTGAAAGCTGGTCTTGGGGGTATCTGGGGTGTGCCTGACACGTGCTTTCTCTGCTCAGTCACTTCCTTCCCCCATAGCTCCCACGTGTGGATGGGCACACTGAGGGTGCACCCCCCCTCTGTTTTATTCCGGTCAGGACAGAGCCGGTCCAGAGCGGAGACAGTGTCAGTCAAGTGGTTCCTGAGAACAGGTCAGTGTGTTCTTCCACATTCTTCAGCCACGTCACTTCCCTCTGTTTTCAGCAAGAGGAAAATGGGGCCCAGGCTGCCCCAATCCAGAGAGATACCTGTGTCCACATATCCTATCCATTGCAGCTCTGTGCCATCCACCAACTGCTTGTCCCCGAGGGCCCATATAAGATCCTGCAGGGCCCCTCTGGGCAGCTGTACCCACAGGATTTGCTGTGCCCTACTGCTGTGACCACACTGGACTCTGGACAGCTCTAGGCACTAGGTCTGTTCATCACTCATTGTCCTGGTGAGGACACCCAGGAGGGTCTGTAAGACGGAGGCTGCAGGTGCAAGGAGTGCCGTGGGCACCACAGAGGGACAGGCTCTCACAGAGTCCCGAGATTCACCTGGGCCCTTACCCTGGGCTCTCCTGCCTGTCACCCTTTGGAGTGATCCTTGGGCCCCCGTTCTCTGAGGAGTTTGCTGGATTCTTTAGTGAGCCTGCTTTCTGTCCAGACAGAGAAGCTCCTCATGGATGTTGGCTTCAGTACCTGGGCCTCACGGGTGCCTTCAATGGTGTAGCCACCCTGGGATGATGGGGACAGGGACGGCACCTATGACCTCCAGGACGGAGCCTGTTGTCTGGGGTCATTGCTCATCTCTAATCTGCGGCTTTGCACAGTAGGAAGCTGTAAAGAGGCACCTGGCAGACCAGTCCTGGTGGACAAGGCCAGGATGGAGAGTGGTCTGTTCTGCAGCAGGGTGCTGGCCCCTGAGCATAGCCCAAAGAGGCCACAGGCAGGTTGCGGTCACTTGGGTGACACTGGGTGTCACTGAGAGGAACCGGCCTTGTGTTCTTCATCCCCCTCTGTGGGCAGCTGGGCTTCGTTCCAAGGCAGGTCTCCAACCAGGACTATGGCTTGCCCACCTGGGCCAGCAAGGGCGCCATGTGGCTACCCTCTCCATTAGATTCCTGCCTAGGACACAGGGCCTTCTGGCGGATATGGCTATTTGAAGGGTGTAGAGAGATGGGAGGGGGGGTGTAGGCAGATGCCTGCCTGCCTGTCTTTGCTTTCCACTCACCAGTGGGCACAGTGGCAGTGGGGGGAAGGCTGGGGGGGGGACACAAGAGGCTGTTGACTAGCTCCAGGCGGAGCCTTCCTCTTGGTGACCAGCATGGCTTCCAGCAGACTGGAAGCAGCTTCTAGGCTCCCAGGAAGGTTTAGGTTTTAGAGGCTATGCACAGGGAGATGGACCAATAAAGTGTCTGTCTGAAGCATCTTAGGAGAGCAGGACCAGCTTCCGTGACCCTTCCCTGTCCACACGCAAGGCCACTGCCACCTGAGCATTGACTCTGGGTCAGGTGACTAGTTGCCCTTCTTACTTCAGCAAGGCTCAAACTGGGGCACAGAGAGGGCAATACACTTGTCCCAGAGTGATCAGGCTCTGCAAAGCCCTGATACGTTCACTGAGAGCTGGTGCCCCCCACCCGGCCTCTGAGAGAGCAAACCACATGTTCAAGGTGGGGCCCAGCAACACAGATCCATAGGGGAGCACCAGATCCCAGGAAACATCAGCCCTCTGCTCTGTACAGGCATCCTCGATCGATCGATCATCCAGCCCAAAGAGAGAAACTGAGGCCCCAAGAGGACACCCCCCCACCCCGGTACCCACAGGACCCATGGCTCGGTCCTTACCCTCTGCTCTTAGAAGTGCATCTCCCATCATCCATGGGGCTGTGGGAGCCTGTGGACAAGGCGGAAGCATCCCATGTATGCCTCTGCAAACCTGCGTGCAAGCGTGTGGCGCAGGCCGGCCGGCGGGCAGGCGGGCGCCTGTGTGGTCCATGGAGCTTTGTGTGTGTGGTCCTCACCAGCCCAGCAACCATCATCTGTCCGGAGGCCGCTCGCTGCTGCGATGGCCGGCATGTTTACTTTAGTCCTGTCTGCACCGGCTTGACTCCGAGCCCTGTCTCCTTCCAGCTGGACCTCCTCAGGAGGAAGGAGAGAGGGAGGGGGAGGGGCAGGGATGCAGGATGAAGGATGAAGGAGACTGCGGGGCAGAGGAAGGATGCCCATGCAGCTCCAGTGGCCAAGCTGCAGAGGGCTACCACATAGATTGCGGCAGACTGCTCCATACCTTTCTGCCTCCAGCACCTCCAGCCCCCATCTATGAGCTTCACGCCTCGCACTCATAAATCACCTGGCTGAGAGCTGGCCACGGTATGGTTCGTGTTCCTAATTGCTACAGTGGAGATATATACAGAGTCCAGGCTGGACATGCACGTCTGAGCGTGCAAAGACACGTGTGGGAGATAAGAGCAGTCTTCAGCAGTGTGTGCACCTGCGTGTGGCTGAAGGAAGGGATGGGTCTGATTGGAGGGTTTGGTAAATGTGTCCGGGGTGGAGGACTCCATGTCCATCCTCCACGCTTACTGCGGAGATGAATGTCTCTACTAGCCTCCTGAGAATCTCAGGACCTTAGGAGGTAGAAAGGCTTCTTGGATGTGGCGGAATGCGGGCATGTGGAACCCTAGCAACCGATAGCCTGGCATGGCCTCGTGGGTGTGCCCTCTTTTGCTCCTTGACCTTCATAACCAGCTCCTGTCTGTATTCTTCCTGCGGTGCGTGTCTTCACCAGCATTTACCAGTGTCACTCCCACAGCATGCAGTTGTTTTTCTTGAACATATAGGTACATGTGCCATCGTGCCTGACTCCATGTTAATCACTGTGTTAGCCAGGGAGAGTGAGAGGGGGTTCGACAGGGGTAGGGGAAGGGGAGAGAGAGAGAGAGACAGACAGACAGACACACACACACACACACACACACACACACACACACGCACACGCACACGCACACACACACAGACACACACACACACACACACAGCACAGCACGCACTAGCTCAGGAAGCAGTTAAGAACTGCAGGTGTATCACCTGTCATGATACCCTCCTTCCATTTCTCTGTTTTTCCACCAAAAGGGAGCAACTGCAGCTAAGCTCCCTTCGCTCACTGAGGAACCTCTGGGTTCTTGCCCTTGGCTGACCAAGGGCAAGCTGTCCTGGTGACACCTCGTTAGACTGAGAGCTTGCACAGGGACATGGGGTAAGGAGCAGCCACCGGCTCTCCATGTCGTAGAACTGGGCATGTCTCTATAGACGCTCAGTTCACAAAACACAAGCCTGGTCTTAAAGCTCTCACAACAGGTGTTGGTACCTTCTCACACCCTGCAGGACGTTCTCTCCGAGCCTAGGAGCTTCTCCCCACATCCTCTTTCCACGTCCATTCTCAGGGGCTTTACAATGAAACCCAGGCACTTGCAGGTCGCCAAAGTGTTTGCTGCAAAGAGATGAACTCATTCGATCGTGCCCCAGTGTCTCCTGAGGAAGGGAATACAACCTCATGGAGAAGGTGTGACCCATAGCAGGGACTTTGTAAAACCCGGCCTATAGGTAGTCACAGGCAGGACTTACTGGGGGCCCAGATGTACCCCATACAAACACCCACCCTGTGCACTATTCTCCAAAGCCAGGAGGATGGAGGGGATGGCTGCTGGGCACCTGAGTGAGCAGCTTCCCCTCAACAGCTCCATGTCAACACATATCACTCCGTGTGACCACAACGGGTTTAGACAGTGCCCTGGAGAAGGGTGGTTGGGGCCAAATGACAGCTTTCCTTCATCAGATCGATGTTCTGAGCTCACTGTTTATTGATTAGATCTAGTGAGGCTTGCTCAGGGGCAGGGATGTGGTGAGGGAGGACTTGAGAAGTCTGTGGAAGAATCTGGGGCTCACAAGTCTCTGAGAAAGGCTCCAGTGCAAACAGCCGATGCTGGTGCCCATGCAGTAGGTAAGGACAGCCGCAGCTCTGGATGCTGTTGCCAAGTTGACACATGTCCAGAAGATTCACACTTTGTCCCCTTCAAGGGAACAAGAGTGGCTGTGGGGTTCATGGCAGTTTGAGGACACAGAGAGAGAGAGAGAGAGAGAGAGAGAGAGAGAGAGAGAGAGAGAGAGAGAGAGAGAGCAGACTGCAATCTAAGTGCTGTTCAGTGGTGTGGTATGCACATATGCAGCATTCACAGGTCTCCCCCTCCCCAAAGAAAAGAGGTGGAGCCTGAGACACAGGCCTTGTGTGCATTTGCTAGAATTCTCTCTAGGCCCACAACTCCACTCTGTTTCACTCTCACATTCTCTGTCTCTCCATAAACTCCCTGAGGACAGGCAAGTCCTTCACACACAGCTGGTGCCACCTTCCTGTCTTCTAATGTTTCCCAGCATGTTCCTGTCTTCCGGTTACATGCCGAGCACCGAGCACCGAGAGCAGCAGGTGCCAGGGATTTTATCTCGGTGCTCTGCTGGGTGTGTGCTCATGCATGCATGCATGCATGCGTGTGGGGAAGGCCCTGTGCTGCGAGGCTGCAAACATCCCAGGATCATGGTGCAACCTGTCGGCGACCCCACACACTACCCAGCATCCCATGCTGACCTTCCTTACTGGCACACTGCAACTCCCTGACTTTTCCAACCCCCTCAGAGCAAGGTCATCAAGATACAAGCCTGAATGTATCCCCAAAATAAACCTGCAAAGAACAACACAAACACATTTTCTTTCTCTTTGAGAATGGATCTTGTTGTATTACCCAGACTAACCTGTAACGGCCGGACATCCTCCTGCCTCTGCCTCTAGAGTACTGCAAGACCACACTGGGATTACAACAGCTTTAAAATAAGCCAAGCACAGGCTCAGATCTAGGCTGAGGGGAGCAGAGAGGCTTGGCAGACATCTGGTGGGGTCCCGTCTTTATTTAAATCCTTATTTTCTGGGCTTGCTGCCTTCATCTTGACCATTTTAGACACTGCCTTTAAACATTTGTCTCAGCAGCCAGGGGCCTGGCACCATTCCATACATGCAAGTGTTCATCACTGCCAGCAGCCAAGTCCTGCCCAGGTCAACCCTGTCTGAAACAGCCCACAGCAGTGGAGATTCGAACTCAAAGCCTTCAGAGCTTTCCTCCCTGGAGTTTCTTGACAGGGCAGATGGACAGTACCATGGTACCCAAAGCTCCTAGGAGGCAGGTACAATGAGCCCCTAGATGCATCTTTCTGCTCAGCCTTCCCCCAGCCAGGTTAGTGCCCACCACAGACTCCATCAGACTCAGGAGGGTCACAGTGAGCTTGACACTCACGGGGGCAGCATCTCTGTTGGGACAGCGTTCTTCATGCTGGCCAGAGCAGGCACTGTGTAGCTGAGAATGGCCTTGAACATATGATTTTCCTGCCTCCACCTCTCATGTTTTGAGATTAGGAGGCACATACTACAACACCTGGTTTATGTGGTGCTGGGGATGAAACCCAGAGTTTTAAGAACACTCAGTGAGCAACATTCCAGCCCAGCAGTTTCTTAAGATGTATTTTTATGCCGGGCGGTGGTGGTGCACGCCTTTAATCCCAGCACTCGGGAGGCAGAGCCAGGTGGATCTCTGTGAATTCGAGGCCAGCCTGGGCTACCAAGTGAGTCCCAGGAAAGGCGCAAAGCTACACAGAGAAACCCTGTCTCGAAAAAAAAAAAAAAAAAAAAAAGATGTATTTTTATAGCACAGAGACAGAAGAGAAGCCACTCTCTAAGAGGAGGGTATGTACAGACCAACCTCTGCCTCTCCTCTGCTGGAGCTAAAGGCACCATACCTTCCTCTCACCTTCCAGAAGGCCTTGGCCCCATGGGATAAAGCACACACATGCTTTCTTCTCTGTGTTCCCCAGTCTTCCTCCTCAGTCTCCAGGAAAGACAGATCCCTGTGCTGAGAGCTGGGCACACTGTCCACCCAAGGGGGAAGGCTCCCATGCCTTTGTGGATGGTTGGTGGAGAATCCAGAGGATACTGTGGCTTTGTTGTTTATTGGTCATCCAGCATTGAGGTCCTGTTGAGCAGAAACCAGAGCCCAGAAAATTTAGTTCCCATCAGTGAAGCCCACATGGAACCCCAAAAAGCTCAAAGGGAGAGGTGAGTGGGGTGTGGGACCAGCCTGCTTCTCCCAGCCACGGCTCCACAGCCGTATCTACAACCAATAAGGTGCTTAAAAGTTGCATGGTATTATTTTTACATTTTAGGGGTGGGGAGATGGCTCAGTGGTTAAGAGCCCTTGCTACTCTTGTGGAAGATTCAGGTCCAGTTCTCAGCACTCACATCAGGCAGCTCATAACCACCTGTAATTCCAGTTCCAGGTGTCTAACACCCTCTTCTGGCCCCAAGGGTACTGCATGCATATGGTACACAGACATGCATGCAGGCACACACATATACACACAGAGATAAATAAGTCTTTAAAAATAAACTTTAAATAATGAATAGAAAAAAATTTAAGCTGGGTGGTGGTGACTCACACCTTTAATCCCAGCACTCAGGAGGCATTAAGAAGGTAGATCTCTGTGAGTTCGAGACCAGCCTAGACTACAGAGAGAGTAGTACAAAGCCACACAGAGAAACCTTGTCTCAGAAAGAAAGAGAGAGAGAGAGAGAGAGAGAGAGAGAGAGAGAGAGAGAGAGAGAGGGAGGGAGGGAGGGAGGAAGGAAGGAAGGAAGGAAGGAAGGAAGGAAGGAAGGAAGGAAGGAAGGAATTATAGAAATACTTTACAGAGGCGGCCTATGGTTATTATAGAGATGCACTGAACTGCTGTGGAGAGAGCAAAGTGCACACACACACACACACACACACACACACACACACACACATTCATGTAAACTTGCACATACAGGTGCATGCATACACAGGCACCAACATTCTGAGCAGTGGCCGGAAGTGGCTCCTGGCTTCCCAGCCCGTAGCCCATTTTGCTCAGTGGTCTAGTGACCTGCC